>NC_133327.1:426591823-426830633 GCF_042186555.1 Aquarana catesbeiana | reverse complement strand
TTGCCATTTTCTGAGTCATACAAGTGGTCCCCAATTCTCTGCCTAAGTTCCCTAATTGTTTTGCCCACGTAGAAGGCTTGGCATACACAGTTCATAAGATAGACTACCCCTTTTGTACTGCAATCGGCGAAGGTCCATGGGACCAGAGTCTCGCCGTTGGGTAAAACCACAGTTCTGCTTTCAAGGATCCAGGGGCACCTGGGACATTCTCCACATTGGAAGGTGCCATTAGGACCACTCCTAGTAGGTCTAGTAGGGCTGTAATGGCTGGCGGTTAATTGGTCACGTAGTGACCGTGCTCTACGGAAGACCACTTCCGGTGTATGTCTAACGTATTTGGTTAATACATGGTGGTCAGTTAATAGGTGCCAATGTTTCGTTAGGATGTTACGGAGTATACTGTGGTGTGCAGAATAGGTCGTAATCAGTTTTACAGTTTCTAAGGGGGGAGAAGGTTTATTGTTTTTAAATAGTAAAGAAGTCCGTGGGCGTGATAGGGACTTGTTAAATGCTTTGCGCAGGTGGGTAGAGGAATAGCCTCGTTGTAAAAGGCGTTCGCGTAGTGCTTTGGCTTGACAATAAAGTCGGCTATGGTGTGTGCAATTCCTGCGTAACCGCAAGTATTGGGCATAAGGAATGCTCCGTACCAAGGAGGTTTGGGTGAGCACTAGTGGCAAACAACAGGGTGTTTCCAGCTGTGGGTTTCCTATAAAGGTCGGTGCCCAACGTTCCATCGGGTGTTTAATGATAAGTAGGTCAAGGAAGGAGATTTGTTTCTGGCTCGATTTTAAAAGTGAATTTAAGATTCAGGTCATTATTATCCAAAAGATGTAAAAATTGTAAGAGTTTGACTCTGGAACCAGTCCATACCATAAACAGATCATCAATAAAATGGTACCATAGAAGAATATTGTCCAGGAATTCTGTGTATTGATCATGGGCATGAATATGTCGCTCCCAGCCGCCTAGATATAGGTTTGCATAGGCTGGGGCACATGACGTCCCCATTGCGACACCTTGTATTTGTAAAAATAACTGATCATTGAAAGTAAAATAGTTTTTTGTCAATATGAAATACAAGAGTGTCAGTATAAACTGGTTCAAAGGCCAAGTAGTAGTGTCTTGTTCGGCCAAGAAGGAACCAGCCATCCGTACACCCTGCTCGTGGGGGATACTGGAGTACAACGCCTCATATCAACAGCCACGAGCAGGGCATCCGGAGGGATCTGGATTCCTCAAGGCGCTGCAATAGGTCGGTAGTGTCCCTAATATAGGACGGGAGGCTGCGAACATGAGGCATTAGGAAAGCGTCAACAAATTTGCTCGCGTTATCCGTTAGAGAGCCTATCCCAGACACTATGGGTCTTCCCGGTGGGAAATGCGCCGCTTTGTGGTCTTGGGTAGGGAATAAAAGGTGGGGGTGCAGGGAAATTTGGGGACCAGGAACTCCAAGGTGTCTTTGTCAATGAGGCCTATGATATAGGCCTCAGTGCAAAGAGCCCGGAGTTCCTGTACAAAGGAAGATATATATGTGAGAGGGATGGGTCTATACCAATGTTTGTTATTGAGGATAGCAAGGCACATGGATTCATATTGGTGATTGGTCATCAGGACAATATTACTGCCCTTGTCTGATTGTTTAATCACAACATCTGAACGTTGCTGCAAGGATCGAAGAGCTCGAATCTGACTAGGATCAAGGTTTGAGGGATAATCGGGCCATTTTTGTTTCTTAAGGTCACTGATAGTGGCTCGCAAGAAAGCCCAAATCTCAGGGCAGGTGTTGAGATCGGGGAATCTCCGGATCGTAAACGGAAGGGCTTGATTGAGGAAGTTGGTTTAGTGGTAACTGGAGGACCAGACCTGTTAGGATGCAGGGAGGATCGATGGAATTGTCCCTGCTCCACATTCACTTGGGGGGGCAACATCGGGGGCCCCTGGGTCTTGGAAAGATCCGGGGTCTCCGGTGTCACCTTCATCGTATAAGAGCATCAGGTCGCGTAGCGCCCTAAACTCATCCATGGAGAAGCCTTTGGTGTGTCTCCGCGAGCTCACGCTCCAGTCCTAGGTTAACACGATCCTTATCGTAGATGAATCTAAATGTTAAATTGCGTGCAAAGAGATACAAGTCTTTAATAGTTTCAGTGACCTTAAGTGCATCAAGAGGACAAAAACCCAGACCTAATTGTAACAGCGAGATTTCCTCGCTACTAAAAGTAAAGGGGGTAAGATTTATGACGTTACGGTCGGTGTGGTCTGGGGGGGAGGGTTTTGCTGGGACAGTGAGGGTTTTAGGACGTACGCATCTAGATTGCTCTGTTGTTTTTTCAGATCTAAAAAAATCGCGTCCTCATTAATTTTAGTGTATTTATTGGTCAATAAGTAGAGTTAAGGATTTTGGGAATTGTGCCATGCAAAGTGGAGTGGCCAGTGGCCCCTTCTATGGGGATATTAGTGTCATGTGGGGTTTGAGTGGAGGGTGTTTGAGTGGATCTCGGGCCTTTTGGGCCTTTTTTGTCTTTTTTTAGGGTTCGTTGGTGGGGTGTTACCCCCAAAACGAAGTCTCTTTCGTGATGAATTAAGTGCAGATGAAGTGTTGGGTTGAGTGGTGCTAAGGGAGGATACAGTGGAGGATAAAGATGAATCTGATTCGATGTCAGTAGTAAAGTTCCTATTATTAATTCGGGGAGGGCCTCGTCTACCCCGGCCTCTCCCCGGCCAGTGGTAGGCCAGGCCCTCAGTGAAGGCAGCTTTGTCCTTCCCAAATTTGATCTGTTTTTTATGATGATATCTTTGTTCATAGTTTCCAGGCGTTCTCTAAGTTCTTTCCACTTGGTTTTGAAAACCATATTCTCAGTCAGGTGGGAGTATTCGATGTTGAGTCGTTCGATATCACTATCAAGTGAGGTCATATCAAGGGTATATTGGGTAATAAGTAGTCCAATTAACTCAAGACTGTTTTTGGTTAGAATATCTTCCCATGTTTTTTTAAAGTCCACTGAAGGGTCTTTGAGAGTGGGAAAGATCTGGCCCCTTAAGCCTAGGGGGCAAACCCTCTCACTCACATATAGTTTAAAGTATTCAATATGCCAGTGCAGATGTGACTTGCGTTTAAGGAGTTTGGACATTCGCATAAAAAATGTTGAAATATCATCATCAATTTTATGTTCATTTAGACATACAGTTTTGATATTGGACATAAAGCCTGACCAATCTGTGCCTAAAACATCCATAATGTACCTGACCACCAACGTCGACCACTAGCGTATGTTGAGCTGACAGGATGTCAAAACTAGAAATCACAAAAAGTAAAGATTAGACGAAATCAAATAGATCAATAAAGACGCTGCTAAATATGTGTCGATGGGTGTTGCTGATCACCCAGGGGCACAGAAATGTGGGTGTGTTATCCACCCTGTGTATACTATGAGGAAGCGAGAGCGTTCTATTAATAACCAGGTAAAAGTACCATCATCCCAAGTGACTAATACAATAATAATGAGGATGAGGTAGAGAGCGGTCGCAGTTAGCTGCCTCTGTCGGCCAGTATCTCAATACCCCATGCAAAAGAACAACAACCCCTATAGAGGGGGGAAAAGGGGGGACTATTGCGGTACTAGATGTAATCAAAGTTACAGTGAACAGGGATAGAGAAAGAAAGCGATAATAAGGTATAAAAATTCCATTTTAATAGAAAACATAATTAAAGAATTGTAACAATGTCACATAACAGTTGTAATTTAAAAACGGAAGCAGTCAATACAACCAATTGGATTACAACCCATAGTGATAGTAGACACAAATAGAGCTTGAATTCTCGACCGGTTTCGCGGTTTTACCGCTTCCTCAGGAGAGCAATATCTGTGGTGCAACATACAATAATTATAATGAGTACAACACACAAAAGTTACATAGTAGCGTTATTAATGCAGCAAAAACATTTGAACAGAATATTACACAATTATATACAATTGAGATAGGAAAAGGATGAGCTCACCCATTCTAACGTTCCCCGTGGGTGTACACGGCCCCAAGCAAATCCCCCTGCGGCGGACACAGGGGATGGCTAAACAGCCTCTGAACGGATAAATTAAATGGTAAGGTACAGGGGATATGGACTGGAAAATCAATCAGAAGGAAGGTAAGGTGAGGGGGTGCCATTAGTGTGCCTCTGAAGTTGAAACGGTGTGCAAGAAAATTCCTAGTATTGGAGGTCGTTAAACCCAACCCCAGGGGTGGCGATTGGGATCGCTTAATACTCCAGAGAGAATCCCTGTGGATTGAGCGACTCAACGCCACTATTCCCCCTGGTCTAAATGAATCAGTGTCCTATAGGGCCTTCTTATGAGGTCCCCATGTGGTCTTGATGTGCACATTCCTTCTCTTTTTTTTTTTTTTTTCCTCTCCCCCCTCTTCCCCTTCCTCCTTCCTTCCCCCCCCTCCCCCTCCCCTATTCCTTTCCTCCCCCCTTTCTCCTCCCCTCCCCCCCCCCCTCCCCCCCGTCCCCCGCATTATTGGGTCTTAACATTCTATGATACCTTTCCACTTTAGACTAATTCCTCTAGAGTGTTGTTACTGACTGTTTGTCGCTTGAATATAATGTTACAGACTTTTCTTTTGTATATATTCATTTCTTTGTATATTATCTTTTTTTATTTCTTTGCTGTACAAGGATGACCTTCCCCGTTGGTTCCCTGTGGTTTTGCTCTGCCTTGAGTCTTCTCTGGGCGGCGGACACATGCTCGCCCTGGCAGCCTTACAGCTGCTTGCGTCTCCTTGTCCGGGAAGTTGATTCCCGTGGACTGGAGCGTGCGCTTGCGCAGTAGCATGTTGCATTGCACCTGCGCAGTGCGGACGAGCAGACCCGGTGACGTCAGGGACCGCCTCTCGTGCCGTCCCTGACTTCCGGGTTGGGGTGCTCTTATAGCGGCCATTCATGGCCGCTATGTGAGCCTACAGCCCCTGGACGCTGGTGAACATAGGACCACTGTTGCTGGTAAGTGCTGCCGCCCTCCACCTTTCTTGCTCTCAGGCAGATTTCTTCTCCTGTGGGCACTGTTCGCTGATGTCTTTATCCTGCATACCCCGTTTGTAACCTCATGACTACTATTGTTACAGCTGGCATTGTAATCGCTTCCAGTGTATACTAATATCGTAGCCAACCTGGGGGCTCCCTTATTATCATCCAACAGCAGCTGGCCTCATTACGTTCACCTTACAATCTGCATCTGGTTTTCATTCAGCTCAACCTATGTGGTTTAACACATCAGTACCCTAGGGGTGAGTGCCAGTCCTTCACCTTGTGTGCAATCTTTCTCAATCTTTTCTCTCTAGCATACTCATCTGCAGGGATCCTTTAACTTACCCCACTGGTTCCCCCCCCCCCTCCTTCCCTTATTCCTTCCCCCCCCTTTTCCCCCCTTCCCCCCTTCCCCCCTTACCTCCCACTACCCCCCCCTTCCCCCCCCCCCCCTCCCCCACCCTTCCCCTTTTTTTTTTTTTTTTTTCCCTCACTGCCTATCTATTTCCATCTACACTCCTTTTGGTTCCTTTTCTTGCACACCGTTTCAACTTCAGAGGCACACTAATGGCACCCCCTCACCTTACCTTCCTTCTGATTGATTTTCCAGTCCATATCCCCTGTACCTTACCATTTAATTTATCCGTTCAGAGGCTGTTTAGCCATCCCCTGTGTCCGCCGCAGGGGGATTTGCTTGGGGCCGTGTACACCCACAGGGAACGTTAGAATGGGTGAGCTCATCCTTTTCCTATCTCAATTGTATATAATTGTGTAATATTCTGTTCAAATGTTTTTGCTGCATTAATAACGCTACTATGTAACTTTTGTGTGTTGTACTCATTATAATTATTGTATGTTGCACCACAGATATTGCTCTCCTGAGGAAGCGGTAAAACCGCGAAACCGGTCGAGAATTCAAGCTCTATTTGTGTCTACTATCACTATGGGTTGTAATCCAATTGGTTGTATTGACTGCTTCCGTTTTTAAATTACAACTGTTATGTGACATTGTTACAATTTTTTAATTATGTTTTCTATTAAAATGGAATTTTTATACCTTATTATCGCTTTCTTTCTCTATCCCTGTTCACTGTAACTTTGATTACATCTAGTACCGCAATAGTCCCCCCTTTTCCCCTCTCTATAGGGGTTGTTGTTCTTTTGCATGGGGTATTGAGATACTGGCCGACAGAGGCAGCTAACTGCGACCGCTCTCTACCTCATCCTCATTATTATTGTATTAGTCACTTGGGATGATGGTACTTTTACCTGGTTATTAATAGAACGCTCTCGCTTCCTCATAGTATACACAGGGTGGATAACACACCCACATTTCTGTGCCCCTGGGTGATCAGCAACACCCATCGACACATATTTAGCAGCGTCTTTATTGATCTATTTGATTTCGTCTAATCTTTACTTTTTGTGATTTCTAGTTTTGACATCCTGTCAGCTCAACATACGCTAGTGGTCGACGTTGGTGGTCAGGTACATTATGGATGTTTTAGGCACAGATTGGTCAGGCTTTATGTCCAATATCAAAACTGTATGTCTAAATGAACATAAAATTGATGATGATATTTCAACATTTTTTATGCGAATGTCCAAACTCCTTAAACGCAAGTCACATCTGCACTGGCATATTGAATACTTTAAACTATATGTGAGTGAGAGGGTTTGCCCCCTAGGCTTAAGGGGCCAGATCTTTCCCACTCTCAAAGACCCTTCAGTGGACTTTAAAAAAACATGGGAAGATATTCTAACCAAAAACAGTCTTGAGTTAATTGGACTACTTATTACCCAATATACCCTTGATATGACCTCACTTGATAGTGATATCGAACGACTCAACATCGAATACTCCCACCTGACTGAGAATATGGTTTTCAAAACCAAGTGGAAAGAACTTAGAGAACGCCTGGAAACTATGAACAAAGATATCATCATTAAAAAACAGATCAAATTTGGGAAGGACAAAGCTGCCTTCACTGAGGGCCTGGCCTACCACTGGCCGGGGAGAGGCCGGGGTAGACGAGGCCCTCCCCGAATTAATAATAGGAACTTTACTACTGACATCGAATCAGATTCATCTTTATCCTCCACTGTATCCTCCCTTAGCACCACTCAACCCAACACTTCATCTGCACTTAATTCATCACGAAAGAGACTTCGTTTTGGGGGTAACACCCCACCAACGAACCCTAAAAAAGACAAAAAAGGCCCAAAAGGCCCGAGATCCACTCAAACACCCTCCACTCAAACCCCACATGACACTAATATCCCCATAGAAGGGGCCACTGGCCACTCCACTTTGCATGGCACAATTCCCAAAATCCTTAACTCTACTTTATTGACCAATAAATACACTAAAATTAATGAGGACGCAATTTTTTTAGATCTGAAAAAACAACAGAGCAATCTAGATGCGTACGTCCTAAAACCCTCACTGTCCCAGCAAAACCCTCCCCCCCAGACCACACCGACCGTAACGTCATAAATCTTACCCCCTTTACTTTTAGTAGCGAGGAAATCTCGCTGTTACAATTAGGTCTGGGTTTTTGTCCTCTTGATGCACTTAAGGTCACTGAAACTATTAAAGACTTGTATCTCTTTGCACGCAATTTAACATTTAGATTCATCTACGATAAGGATCGTGTTAACCTAGGACTAGAGCGTGAGCTCGCGGAGCACACCAAAGGCTTCTCCATGGATGAGTTTAGGGCGCTACGCGACCTGGTGCTCTTATACGATGAAGGTGACACCGGAGACCCCGGATCTTTCCAAGACCCAGGGGCCCCCGATGTTGCCCCCCCAAGTGAATGTGGAGCAGGGACAATTCCATCGATCCTCCCTGCATCTAACAGGTCTGGTCCTCCAGTTGCCACTAAACCAACTTCCTCAATCAAGCCCTTCCGTTTACGATCCCGGAGATTCCCCGATCTCAACACCTGCCCTGAGATTTGGGCTTTCTTGCGAGCCACTATCAGTGACCTTAAGAAACAAAAATGGCCCGATTATCCCTCAAACCTTGATCCTAGTCAGATTCGAGCTCTTCGATCCTTGCAGCAACGTTCTGATGTTGTGATTAAACAATCAGACAAGGGCGGTAATATTGTCCTGATGACCAATCACCAATATGAATCCATGTGCCTTGCTATCCTCAATAACAAACATTGGTATAGACCCATCCCTCTCACATATATATCTTCCTTTGTACAGGAACTCCGGGCTCTTTGCACTGAGGCCTATATCATAGGCCTCATTGACAAAGACACCTTGGAGTTCCTGGTCCCCAAATTTCCCTGCACCCCCACCTTTTATTCCCTACCCAAGACCCACAAAGCGGCGCATTTCCCACCGGGAAGACCCATAGTGTCTGGGATAGGCTCTCTAACGGATAACGCGAGCAAATTTGTTGACGCTTTCCTAATGCCTCATGTTCGCAGCCTCCCGTCCTATATTAGGGACACTACCGACCTATTGCAGCGCCTTGAGGGAATCCAGATCCCTCCGGACGCCCTGCTCGTGGCTGTTGATATTGAGGCGTTGTACTCCAGTATCCCCCACGAGCAGGGTGTACGGATGGCTGGTTCCTTCTTGGCCGAACAAGACACTACTACTTGGCCTTTGAACCAGTTTATACTGACACTCTTGTATTTCATATTGACCAAAAACTATTTTACTTTCAATGATCAGTTATTTTTACAAATACAAGGTGTCGCAATGGGGACGTCATGTGCCCCAGCCTATGCAAACCTATATCTAGGCGGCTGGGAGCGACATATTCATGCCCATGATCAATACACAGAATTCCTGGACAATATTCTTCTATGGTACCGTTTTATTGATGATCTGTTTATGGTATGGACTGGTTCCAGAGTCAAACTCTTACAATTTTTACATCTTTTGGATAATAATGACCTGAATCTTAAATTCACTTTTAAAATCGAGCCAGAACAAATCTCCTTCCTTGACCTACTTATCATTAAACAACCCGATGGAACGTTGGGCACCGACCTTTATAGGAAACCCACAGCTGGAAACACCCTGTTGTTTGCCACTAGTGCTCACCCAAACTCCTTGGTACGGAGCATTCCTTATGCCCAATACTTGCGGTTACGCAGGAATTGCACACACCATAGCGACTTTATTCGTCAAGCCAAAGCACTACGCGAACGCCTTTTACAACGAGGCTATTCCTCTACCCACCTGCGCAAAGCATTTAACAAGTCCCTATCACGCCCACGGACTTCTTTACTATTTAAAAACAATAAACCTTCTCCCCCCTTAGAAACTGTAAAACTGATTACGACCTATTCTGCACACCACAGTATACTCCGTAACATCCTAACGAAACATTGGCACCTATTAACTGACCACCATGTATTAACCAAATACGTTAGACATACACCGGAAGTGGTCTTCCGTAGAGCACGGTCACTACGTGACCAATTAACCGCCAGCCATTACAGCCCTACTAGACCTACTAGGAGTGGTCCTAATGGCACCTTCCAATGTGGAGAATGTCCCAGGTGCCCCTGGATCCTTGAAAGCAGAACTGTGGTTTTACCCAACGGCGAGACTCTGGTCCCACGGACCTTCGCCGATTGCAGTACAAAAGGGGTAGTCTATCTTATGAACTGTGTATGCCAAGCCTTCTACGTGGGCAAAACAATTAGGGAACTTAGGCAGAGAATTGGGGACCACTTGTATGACTCAGAAAATGGCAAACTAACAACTATTGGCCGACATATCGGCCTACATCATAGATTCGACAACTCCGTGGTTAAATTCCTAGTATTGGAGGTCGTTAAACCCAACCCCAGGGGTGGCGATTGGGATCGCTTAATACTCCAGAGAGAATCCCTGTGGATTGAGCGACTCAACGCCACTATTCCCCCTGGTCTAAATGAATCAGTGTCCTATAGGGCCTTCTTATGAGGTCCCCATGTGGTCTTGATGTGCACATTCCTTCTCTTTTTTTTTTTTTTTTTTTCCTCTCCCCCCTCTTCCCCTTTCCTCCTTCCTTCCCCCCCCCCTCCCCCTCCCCTATTCCTTTCCTCCCCCCTTTCTCCTCCCCTCCCCGTCCCCGCATTATTGGGTCTTAACATTCTATGATACCTTTCCACTTTAGACTAATTCCTCTAGAGTGTTGTTACTGACTGTTTGTCGCTTGAATATAATGTTACAGACTTTTCTTTTGTATATATTCATTTCTTTGTATATTATCTTTTTTTATTTCTTTGCTGTACAAGGATGACCTTCCCCGTTGGTTCCCTGTGGTTTTGCTCTGCCTTGAGTCTTCTCTGGGCGGCGGACACATGCTCGCCCTGGCAGCCTTACAGCTGCTTGCGTCTCCTTGTCCGGGAACTTGATTCCCGTGGACTGGAGCGCGCGCTTGCGCAGTAGCATGTTGCATTGCACCTGCGCAGTGCGGACGAGCAGACCCGGTGACGTCAGGGACCGCTTCTCGTGCCGTCCCTGACTTCCGGGTTGGGGTGCTCTTATAGCGGCCATTCATGGCCGCTATGTGAGCCTACAGCCCCTGGACGCTGGTGAACATAGGACCACTGTTGCTGGTAAGTGCTGCCGCCCTCCACCTTTCTTGCTCTCAGGCAGATTTCTTCTCCTGTGGGCACTGTTCGCTGATGTCTTTATCCTGCATACCCCGTTTGTAACCTCATGACTACTATTATTACAGCTGGCATTGTAATCGCTTCCAGTGTATACTAATATCGTAGCCAACCTGGGGGCTCCCTTATTATCATCCAACAGCAGCTGGCCTCATTACGTTCACCTTACAATCTGCATCTGGTTTTCATTCAGCTCAACCTATGTGGTTTAACACATCAGTACCCTAGGGGTGAGTGCCAGTCCTTCACCTTGTGTGCAATCTTTCTCAATCTTTTCTCTCTAGCATACTCATCTGCAGGGATCCTTTAACTTACCCCACTGGTTTCCCCCCCCCTCCTTCCCTTATTCCTTCTCCCCCCCTTTTCCCCCCTTCCCCCCTCCCCCCCCCCACCTCCCACTACCCCCCCTTCCCCCCCCCCTCCCCCACCCTTCCCCTTTTTTTTTTTTCCCTCACTGCCTATCCATTTCCATCTACACTCCTTTTGGTTCCTTTTCTTGCACACCGTTTCAACTTCAGAGGCACACTAATGGCACCCCCTCACCTTACCTTCCTTCTGATTGATTTTCCAGTCCATATCCCCTGTACCTTACCATTTAATTTATCCGTTCAGAGGCTGTTTAGCCATCCCCTGTGTCCGCCGCAGGGGGATTTGCTTGGGGCCGTGTACACCCACGGGGAACGTTAGAATGGGTGAGCTCATCCTTTTCCTATCTCAATTGTATATAATTGTGTAATATTCTGTTCAAATGTTTTTGCTGCATTAATAACGCTACTATGTAACTTTTGTGTGTTGTACTCATTATAATTATTGTATGTTGCACCACAGATATTGCTCTCCTGAGGAAGCGGTAAAACCGCGAAACCGGTCGAGAATTCAAGCTCTATTTGTGTCTACTATCACTATGGGTTGTAATCCAATTGGTTGTATTGACTGCTTCCGTTTTTAAATTACAACTGTTATGTGACATTGTTACAATTTTTTAATTATGTTTTCTATTAAAATGGAATTTTTATACCTTATTATCGCTTTCTTTCTCTATCCCTGTTCACTGTAACTTTGATTACATCTAGTACCGCAATAGTCCCCCCTTTTCCCCCCTCTATAGGGGTTGTTGTTCTTTTGCATGGGGTATTGAGATACTGGCCGACAGAGGCAGCTAACTGTGACCGCTCTCTACCTCATCCTCATTATTATTGTATTTCTAATTTAGAAACCCTTGCTAAAACTTACAACCATCCCTGAAGAAGGAGGCTAAAACAACTCCGAAACGCGTCGGGTGCAAGCACATTGGTATCAATACTTATACATGTACAAATGCATTAATCGCATTCCTTCCATTATTTGTTATAATGTTATTGATGTTTTTATGATGTTTTTGCAATGAATAAATTATTGTCTACATATTATACTTTTTTCTATACGTTTTTCCATATGTGCCTCTAAAGTCCACTAGGGGAATTTCTTTTGCTTAAATTCTTAATCATAGGATGTGGCACGACTCACAGGTAATAAGCCGGTCAACAACCCTCGTTTCTGTGCTCACATTACTGCCTTCATCTAGCTCAGTATCATCATCAGAGTCTTCAAAACACCGGGCATCCTCCTGGAGCATGTACCCAACACTGTGGTCAAACAGTTCCAGGGACTCAGACATGGTGGGGCTAGGGAAGGAGTCACTGATGCCATTGAGCTGAGGGAAGAGGCCATGTTGGAAGCTACTTTGCCAGACAAAGTACCCTGAGCCTGGGTGAGAGAAGATGAGGAGAATGAGGACAGCTTGATCCACTCGACCAAGTCTTCCACATGTTGCGGCTCAACACGGCCAGCTGCAGAAAAAAAGGCCAAGCGTTTCCCATGGCCACGTGCTGATGGGGATGCACCATGTCCATGGCCAGCACTGTTGCCTCTAGACACAGAGCCTGCTTGCCCCCTTTTATTGGCTTGTGACTGTCTGCCTCTCCTTGTTGGCCTTCCAGACATACTATTGGCCTGCAGTGAGCTGCACAAAACTGGAATATATATATATATATATATATATATATATATATATATATACCGATTATACTGCAGCTAGCAGAATCAACTGCCTGCCTGTAGTATATAACCCCTGCACTTGTCTTCAGGTAGCTATACTGTAGGTGTAACTGTGCAGGGTACACAGAACATTAATTGGAAATACGTCAAGAGCCTACACAAGCACCTGTCTACAGGTAGCTATACTGTAGTTGAGACTGTGCGGGGCACACAGTACAGTAACTGGAAATACTTCAATGAGCCTACAGGAACAAATGGCAAATAGAGCACTGACAGGTGCTACTATTGAAATTAAAAATGGGACAGTGGTGTGGATCAGGAAGTGTGGTGTTTGCAAGAGGAAAACCGTTGAGGTGGTCGTTAGAACTACAGTTCTAGGTTCAGATGGATGGGGTAGGCGGCAGCCGGCTTCTCAGAGCAGAAGGGACTCTGTGGGGAAGACAAGCAGAAAAAAATAGCAGCGCTGCTCTAAGGGTAGTAGTGTGTATAAAAGACTTTAATAATGTTTAAAATATGCACTCACATTTAGGCTGATAAAAACAGGCATGTAGTGTTACTCTTTAACATCATGAGATCACATCCGGGGGGACTGCTGGGCTGTGGAGGAGTCATTCCCCGGCCGTTTCTAGTGGCGTCCGAAGCTCTGAGGTATGTAGTTCCATCAGACAGTGAGTCAGCTGGTCCGTGGGTGGAGATGACGGATGCTGGAGAGCCAGGGGGCGTGGCCGTAGCGCTCGCGCTCGGAGCATGCGTGCTCCTTCATCAGGCATGTGTGACGGCCATAGCAAGGGAAAAGGGAAGGGGGAAGGGGCGGGGTGCAGAGTTGGATTGATCTGTCAAGCAGCGTTGGTGTGTGTGTCAGACACACGCAGGCTGGTGTAATCGTAGTAAGGCAAAGGGAGTTGTAATGAGGTAGACAAATGGAATGATCATGTGGCTCGCAAGGGAGTGTAAAAGTGGATTGTATGGCAGGGTGGGAAAAAAGAGGTGGGGGGGAAGTAATGATGAGAATGGAAAAAATAAAAATGGAAAAAATAAGAATGAAAGAAAGAAAAGTAATGCGGGAAAGTACGTGAGAAAACTGGAGGATAAGGGATGGTTATGCAAATAAATAAAAAATAAAAAATTGTGAAAAAATATAGAAAATATAGAAAAAAAAAAATAAATAAAAAAACATTTTATTAAAAAATGTATTAGAATATATGAAAAAATATATAGAAAAAATAGGATTAAAAAAGTATTAAAAAGTAAAAAATGCAAAAAATATATATAATAATAAAAACAGAGGAATATATATATATATATATATATATATATATATATATATATATATATATATATATATATATAAAAGGTGTAAAAAATGTAAAAAAAAATAATAATAAATAAATGCATGGAGGGAATATTATGGGGAAATAAATATGGTAAGGAATATAAATGGCAAGGATGATGAGAATTAAGTGAAAAATGGGGAGGGGTATAAAGCATGTGGGAACGCATGCAGCAAGCATCAAAAACACATGAGTGCAAGCAAATATGCATGTGCACACGCATGCATGCCAATATGCAGCGGATTAATTATAGAGTATAGTGAAGAAGTACGGGGGCAGGTGGTAATTAATCTATGATATAGTCGGAGGGCAATATTAAGGGTGGGGTAACTGTGGGGAAAGAAGGTTGTGTGTATGGTGTTTACAACGGGGCGGTGGGGTTGGGGGGGTTTAAAGGTGATATGGCCATGGGAGAATGCGGATGATACGGAAGTGTCTAGGGAGATTATAGAATGGAATGGGTTTTGATCTCTTCGTTAAGGCCTCCTAACTTTAGGCAGTCTAGGTTGTATATCCAGAAGGTCTCCCTCTCGCACAGACGTTTGATGTGTACAGCTCGAGGGAGATTGTTCGGGATGGCTTCTATAATCCAGACCCGCAGCCCATTGGTGGAGCCTTGGTGGAACTCCGTGAAATGTCTGGGGATCGTTAAGTTCTCGTTATCTTCAATGGATCGTCTGTGTTCTCCAAATCTCTTGCGTAATGTCCTGGTGGTGCGGTCTACATAAAGTAGGTTGCATGGGCATGAGAGGCAGTATACCACAAATTCAGTGGAACAGTTGAAGAATTGGCCAAGTTGAAATGTTTTATCCTTAGTAGGGAAATGTTTTTGTTTGTGCTGTACGAATTTGCAGGTTAGGCAGTTGAGCTTGCGGCATTGGTACATGCCCTTGATATCGAGGAAAGTAGGTGTGGCAGAAGGTTGGGGTCTGCAGGTTTTTAGTTTGCTAGGAGCTATTTTTTCTCTTAACCACTTGCCGACCGCCGCACGACTATATACGTCGACAGAGCGGCACGGGCAGGCAAAAGGACTTACAGGTACGTCCTTGCCTGCCCGCGGATGGGGGGTCCGATCGGACCCCCCCCGGTGCCTGCGGCGGTCGGCAAATCTCCCCCGGCGATCGGTGGTGAGGGGGAGGCCATCCATTCGTGGCCCCCCCCCCTCGCGATCGCTCCCAGCCAATGGGATCATTTCCCTGCCTCTGTATTGTACACAGAGGCAGAGGAAATGATGTCATCTCTCCTCGGCTCGGTATTTTCCGTTCCGGGCCGAGGAGAGAAGACTGCAATGTGAGTGCACAACACACACACACACACAGTAGAACATGCCAGGCACACAAAACACCCCGATCCCCCCCCCCCAAACCCCCCCCCGATCCCCCCCCCAATCACCCCCCCCCTGTCACAAACTGACACCAAGCAGGTTTTTTTTTTTTTTCTGATTACTGTATTGGTGTCAGTTTGTGACAGTTACAGTGTTAGGGCAGTGAGTGTTAGGCCCCCTTTAGGTCTAGGATACCCCCCTAACCCCCCCTAATAAAGTTTTAACCCCTTGATCACCCCCCGTCACCAGTGTCGCTAAGCGATCATTTTTCTGATCGCTGTATTAGTGTCGCTGGTGACGCTAGTTAGTGAGGTAAATATTTAGGTTCGCCGTCAGCGTTTTATAGCGACAGGGACCCCCATATACTACCTAATAAATGTTTTAACCCCTTGATTGCCCCCTAGTTAACCCTTTCACCACTGATCACTGTATAACCGTTACGGGTGACGCTGGTTAGTTTGTTTATTTTTTATAGTGTCAGGGCACCCGCCGTTTATTACCGAATAAAGATTTAGCCCCCTGATCGCCCGGCGGTGATATGCGTCGCCCCAGGCAGCGTCAGATTACTGCTAACACCCACGCACGCAGCATACGCCTCTCTTAGTGGTATAGTATCTGTACGGATCAATATCTGATCCGATCAGATCTATACTAGCGTCCCCAGCAGTTTAGGGTTCCCAAAAACACAGTGTTAGCGGGATCAGCCCAGATACCTGCTAGCACCTGCGTTTTGCCCCTCCGCCCGGCTCGGCCCAGCCCACCCAAGTGCAGTATCGATCGATCACGGTCACTTACAAAACACTAAACGCATAACTGCAGCGTTCGCAGAGTCAGGCCTGATCCCTGCGATCGCTAACAGTTTTTTTGGTAGCGTTTTGGTGAACTGGCAAGCACCAGCCCCAGGCAGCGTCAGGTTAGTGCCAGTAGCGCTAACACCCACGCACCGTACACCTCCCTTAGTGGTATAGTATCTGAACGCATCAATATCTGATCCGATCAGATCTATACTAGCGTCCCCAGCAGTTTAGGATTCCCAAAAACGCAGTGTTAGCGGGATCAGCCCAGATACCTGCTAGCACCTGCGTTTTGCCCCTCCGCCCGGCCCAGCCCAGCCCACCCAAGTGCAGTATCGATCGATCACTGTCACTTACAAAACACTAAACGCATAACTGCAGCGTTCGCAGAGTCAGGCCTGATCCCTGCGATCGCTAACAGTTTTTTTGGTAGCGTTTTGGTGAACTGGCAAGCACCAGCCCCAGGCAGCGTCAGGTTAGTGCCAGTAGCGCTAACACCCACGCACGCACCGTACACCTCCCTTAGTGGTATAGTATCTGAACTGATCAATATCTGATCTGATCCGATCAGATCTATACTGGCGTCCCCAGCAGTTTAGGATTCCCAAAAATGCAGTGTTAGCGGGATCAGCCCAGATACTTGCTAGCACCTGCGTTTTGCCCCTCCGCCCGGCTCGGCCCAGCCCACCCAAGTGCAGTATCGATCGATCACTGTCACTTACAAAACACTAAACGCATAACTGCAGCGTTCGCAGAGTCAGGCCTGATCCCTGCGATCGTTAACAGTTTTTTTGGTAGCGTTTTGGTGAACTGGCAAGCGCCAGCGGCCTAGTACACCCCGGTCGTAGTCAAACCAGCACTGCAGTAACACTTGGTGACGTGGCGAGTCCCATAAGTGCAGTTCAAGCTGGTGAGGTGGCAAGCACAAGTAGTGTCCCGCTGCCACCAAGAAGACAAACACAGGCCCGTCGTGCCCATAATGCCCTTCCTGCTGCATTCGCCAATCCTAATTGGGAACCCACCACTTCTGCAGCGCCCGTACTTCCCCCATTCACATCCCCAACCAAATGCAGTCGGCTGCATGAGAGGCATTTTCTTTATGTCCTCCCGAGTACCCCTACCCAACGAACCCCCCCAAAAAAGATGTTGTGTCTGCAGCAAGCGCGGATATAGGCGTGACACCCTATTATTGTCCCTCCTGTCCTGACAATCCTGGTCTTTGCATTGGTGAATGTTTTGAACGCTACCATTCACTAGCTGAGTATTAGCGTAGGGTACAGCATTGCACAGACTAGGACACACTTTCACAGGGTCGCCCAAGATGCCATCGCATTTTGAGAGACCCGAACCTGGAACCGGTTACAGTTATAAAAGTTACAGTTACAAAAAAAGTGTAAAAAAAAAAAAAAAAAAACACAAACAAAAATATAAAATAAAAAATAATAGTTGTCGTTTTATTGTTCTCTCTCTATTCTCTCTCTCTCTATTCTCTCTATTGTTCTGCTCTTTTTTACTGTATTCTATTCTGCAATGTTTTATTGTTATTATGTTTTATCATGTTTGCTTTTCAGGTATGCAATTTTTTATACTTTACCGTTTACTGTGCTTTATTGTTAACCATTTTTTTGTCTTCAGGTACAGCATTCACGACTTTGAGTGGTTATACCAGAATGATGCTTGCAGGTTTAGGTATCATCTTGGTATCATTCTTTTCAGCCAGCGGTCGGCTTTCATGTAAAAGCAATCCTAGCGGCTAATTAGCCTCTAGACTGCTTTTACAAGCAGTGGGAGAGAATGCCCCCCCCCATCGTCTTCTGTGTTTTTCTCTGGCTCTCCTGTCTCAACAGGGAACCTGAGAATGCAGCCGGTGATTCAGCCAGCTGACCATAGAGCTGATCAGAGACCAGAGTGGCTCCAAACATCTCTATGGCCTAAGAAACCGGAAGCTACGAGCATTTTATGACTTAGATTTCGCCGGATGTAAATAGCGCCATTGGGAAATTGGGGAAGCATTTTATCACACCGATCTTGGTGTGGTCAGATGCTTTGAGGGCAGAGGAGAAATCTAGGGTCTAATAGACCCCAATTTTTTCAAAAAAGAGTACCTGTCACTACCTATTGCTATCATAGGGGATATTTACATTCCCTGAGATAACAGTAAAAATGATTAAAAAAAAAAAAAAATAAAAGGAACAGTTTTAAAATAAGATAAAAAAGCAAAAAAATAATAAAGAAAAAAAAAAAAAAAAAAAAAGCACCCCTGTCCCCCCTGCTCTCGCGCTAAGGCGAACGCAAGCGTCGGTCTGGCGTCAAATGTAAACAGCAATTGCACCATGCATGTGAGGTATCACCGCGACGGTCAGATCGAGGGCAGTAATTTTAGCAGTAGACCTCCTCTGTAAATCTAAAGTGGTAACCTGTAAAGGCTTTTAAAGGCTTTTAAAAATGTATTTATTTTGTTGCCACTGCACGTTTGTGCGCAATTGTAAAGCATGTCATGTTTGGTATCCATGTACTCGGCCTAAGATCATCTTTTTTATTTCATCAAACATTTGGGCAATATAGTGTGTTTTAGTGCATTAAAATGTAAAAAAGTGTATTTTTTCCCCAAAAAAATGCGTTTGAAAAATCGCTGCGCAAATACTGTGTGAAAAAAAAAATTAAACACCCACCATTTTAATCTGTAGGGCATTTGCTTTAAAAAAATATATAATGTGTGGGGGTTCAAAGTAATTTTCTTGCAAAAAAAAATAATTTTTTCATGTAATCAAAAAGTGTCAGAAAGGGCTTTGTCTTCAAGTGGTTAGAAGAGTGGGTGATGTGTGACATAAGCTTCTAAATGTTGTGCATAAAATGCCAGGACAGTTCAAACCCCCCCCAAATGACCCCATTTTGGAAAGTAGACACCCCAAGCTATTTGCTGAGAGGCATGTCGAGTCCATGGAATATTTTATATTGTGACACAAGTTGCGGGAAAGAGACAAATTTTTTTTTTTTTTTTTTTTTTTGCACAAAGTTGTCACTAAATTATATATTGCTCAAACATGCCATGGGAATATGTGAAATTACACCCCAAAATACATTCTGTTGCTTCTCCTGAGTACGGGGATACCACATGTGTGAGACTTTTTGGGAGCCTAGCCGCGTATGGGACCCCGAAAACCAAGCACCGCCTTCAGGCTTTCTAAGGGCGTAAATTTTTGATTTCACTCTTCACTGCCTATCACAGTCTCGGAGGCCATGGAATGCCCAGGTGGCACAAACCCCCCCCAAATGACCCCATTTTGGAAAGTAGACACCCAAAGCTATTTGCTGAGCGGTATAGTGAGTATTTTGCAGACCTCACTTTTTGTCACAAAGTTTTGAAAAATTAAAAAAAGAAAAAAAAAATTTTTTTTTTTGTCTTTCTTCATTTTCAAAAACAAATGAGAGCTGCAAAATACTCACCATGCCTCTCAGCAAATAGCTTGGGGTGTCTACTTTCCAAAATGGGGTCATTTGGGGGGGGTTTGTGCCACCTGGGCATTCCATGACCTCCGAAACTGTGATAGGCAGTGAAGAGTGAAATCAAAAATGTACACCCTTAGAAATCCTGAAGGCGGTGATTGGTTTTCGGGGTCCCGTACGCGGCTAGGCTCCTAAAAAGTCCCACACATGTGGTATCCCCGTACTCAAGAGAAGCAGCAGAATGTATTTTGGGGTGCAATTCCACATATGCCCATGACCTGTGTGAGCAATATATCATTTAGTGACAACTTTGTGCAAAAAAAATAAATAAATAAATAATAAATTGTCACTTTCCCGCAACTTGTGTCAAAATATAAAATATTCCATGGACTCAACATGCCTCTCAGCAAATAGCTTGGGGTGTCTACTTTCCAAAATGGGGTCATTTGGGGGGGGTTTGTGCCATCTGGGCATTTTATGGCCTTCAAAACTGTGATAGGTAGTGAGGAGTAAAATCAAAAATGTACGCCCTTAGAAATCCTGAAGGCAGTGATTGGTTTTCGGGGCCCCGTATGCGGCTAGGCTCCCAAAAAGTCCCACACATGTGGTATCCCCATACTCAGGAGAAGCAGCTAAATGTATTTTGGGGTGCAATTCCACATGTGCCCATGGCCTGTGTGAGCAATATATCATTTAGTGACAACTTTTTGTAATTTTTTTTTTTTTTTGTCATTATTCAATCACTTGGGACAAAAAAAAATGAATATTCAATGGGCTCAACATGCCTCTCAGCAATTTCCTTGGGGTGTCTACTTTCCAAAATGGGGTCATTTGTGGGGGTTTTGTACTGCCCTGCCATTTTAGCACCTCAAGAAACGACATAGGCAGTCATAAATTAAAGGCTGTGTAAATTCCAGAAAATGTACCCTAGATTGTAGGCGCTATAACTTTTGCGCAAACCAATAAATATACACTTATTGACATTTTTTTTACCAAAGACATGTGGCCAAATACATTTTGGCCTAAATGTATGACTAAAATTGAGTTTATTGGATTTTTTTTAGAACAAAAAGTAGAAAATATCATTTTTTTTCAAAATTTTCGGTCTTTTTCCGTGTATAGCGCAAAAAATAAAAACGGCAGAGGTGATCAAATACCATCAAAAGAAAGCTCTATTTGTGGGAAGAAAAGGACGCAAATTTCGTTTGGTTACAGCATTGCATGACCGCGCAATTAGCAGTTAAAGCGACGCAGTGCCAAATTGTAAAAAGTGCTCTGGTCAGGAAGGGGGTAAATCCTTCCGGGGCTGAAGTGGTTAAGTTTTGGGCTCTTCCGTATGCAATTTTGGGTTTTTCCTCAAGGCTGTTTTTGAGATGGGGGTCTTCTAGTAGTATGCACGGAAAAAAGGTAAGCTAGCCAAACAATAAAAATCTACAATTTATCCTCACTAACCCTCAGCCATGAAGATACGTCACTACTTAGCAAAAGCCTCAATTTTGCCCCCTCAACCAGTCCAAACCCCTTTACCTTGTTCAGAGACCTCAATAAATTCATTTGAGACCTAACTGTGAAAAGGATTTTCAAGATTACAGCCACAGAAAATCCCATCACAGACACTACATCCATTGACTCCTGTGATGACCCCACCACCGACAACACAATGAATCACACCGACACTTGCTGCAGGCGTTCCCACATGCTTTATACCCCTCCCCATACAAACAGAGGAATATATATATATATAAAAGGTGTAAATATATATATATATATATATATATATATATATATTGTTTTTTATTGCATTTTTTACTTTTTAATACTTTTTTAATCCTATTTTTTCTATATATTTTTTCATATATTCTAAAAAATTTTTATACATTTTTTTTCTTATTTTTTTTATATCTTTTATATATTTTTTTCACAATTTTTTATTTTTTATTTATTTGCACAACCACCCTATATCCTCCAGTTGTCTCATGTACTTTCCCGCATTATTTTTCTTTCTTTCATTATTATTTTTTCCATTCTCTTCATTACTCATTACTTCATTACTCCCCCCCACCTCTTTTTTCCCACCCTGCCATACAATCCGCTTTTACACTTCCTTGCGAGCCACATGATCATTCCATTTGTCTACCTCATTACAACTGCCTTTGCCTTACTATGATTGCACCAGCCTGCGTGTGTCTGACACACACACCAACATTGCTTGACAGATCAATCCAACTCTGCACCCCACCCCTTCCCCCTCCCCTTTTCCCTATATAATCAGGACTTGTCATGGCCGTCACACACACCTGATAAAGGAGCACGCATGCTCCGAACGCAAGCGCTATGGCCACGCCCCCCGGCTCTCCAGCATCTGTCATCTCCCCCCACGGACCAGCTGACACACTGTGTGACGGACGCACCAGAAGCGGCCGGGAATGACTCTTCCACAGCCCAGCGGTCCACCAGATGTGATCTCATGATGTTAAAGAGTAACACTACATGCCTGTTTTTATCAGCCTAACTGTGAGTGCATATTTTAAACATTATTAAAGTCTTTTATACACACAACTACCCTTAGAGCGGCGCTGCTATTTTTTTCTGCTTGTCTTCAATGAGCCTACACAAGCACCTGGCTGCAGGTTGCTATAATGTAGGTGAGATTGTGCAGGGTACACAGTAAAGTAGCTGGAAATACTTCAATGAGCCTACACAAGCACCTGGCTGCAGGTTGCTATACTGTAGGTCAGACTGTGCAGGGTACACAGTACAGTAGCTGGAAATACTTCAATGAGCCTACACAAGCACCTGGCTACAGGTTGCTATACTGTAGGTGAGATTGTGCAGGGTGCACAGTAAAGTAGCTGGAAATACTTCAATGAGCCTACACAAGCACCTGCTTGCAGGTTGCTATACTGTAGGTCAGACTGTGCAGGGTACACAGTAAAATAGCTGGAAATACTTCAATGAGCCTACACAAGCACCTGGCTGCAGGTTGCTATACTGTAGGTCAGACTGTGCAGGGTACACAGTACAGTCGCTGGAAATACTTCAATGAGCCTACACAAGCACCTGGCTGCAGGTTGCTATACTGTAGGTGAGACTGTGCAGGGTACACAGTAAAATAGCTGGAAATACTTCAATGAGCCTACACAAGTACCTGGCTGCAGGTTGCTATACTGTAGGTCAGACTGTGCAGGGTACACAGTAAAGTAGCTGGTAATACTTCAATGAGCCTACACAAGCACCTGGCTGCAGGTTGCTATACTGTAGGTCAGACTGTGCAGGGTACACAGTAAAGTAGCTGGAAATACTTCAATGAGCCTACACAAGCACCTGGCTGCAGGTTGCTATACTGTAGGTCAGACTGTGCAGGGTACACAGTAAAGTCGCTGGAAATACTTCAATGAGCCTACACAAGCACCTGGCTGCAGGTTGCTATACTGTGGGTCAGACTGTGCAGGGTACACAGTACAGTATCTGGAAATACTTCAATAAGCCTACACAAGCACCTGGCTGCAGGTTGCTATACTGTAGGTGAGATTGTGCAGGGTACACAGTAAAGTAGCTGGAAATATTTCAATGAGCCTACACAAGCACCTGCCCGCAGGTTGCTATACTGTAGGTCAGACTGTGCAGGGTACACAGTACAGTAGCTGGAAATACTTCAATTAGCCTACACAAGCACCTGGCTGCAGGTTGCTATACTGTAGGTGAGATTGTGCAGGGTACACAGTAAAATAGCTGGAAATACTTCAATGAGCCTACACAAGCACCTGCCCGCAGGTTGCTATACTGTAGGTCAGACTGTGCAGGGTACACAGTACAGTCGCTGGAAATACTTCAATGAGCCTACACAAGCACCTGGCTGCAGGTTGCTATACTGTAGGTCAGACTGTGCAGGGTACACAGTAAAATAGCTGGAAATACTTCAATGAGCCTACACAAGCACCTGGCTGCAGGTTGCTATACTGTAGGTGAGACTGTGCAGGGTACACAGTACAATAGCTGGAAATACTTCAATGAGCCTACACAAGCACCTGGCTGCAGGTTGCTATACTATAGGTGAGACTGTGCAGGGTACACAGTAAAGTAGCTGGAAATACTTCAATGAGCCTACACAAGCGCCTGGCTGCAAGTTGCTATACTGTAGGTCAGACTGTGCAGGGTACACAGTAAAGTAGCTGGAAATACTTCAATGAGCCTACACAAGCACCTGGCTGCAGGTTGCTATACTGTAGGTCAGACTGTGCAGGGTACACAGTAAAGTAGCTGGAAATACTTCAATGAGCCTACACAAGCACCTGGCTGCAGGTTGCTATACTGTAGGTCAGACTGTGTAGGGTACACAGTACAGTAGCTGGAAATACTGTAAAAACACCTGCCTGCCTGTCAGTATATTAGGAAGAGAAGAACAGGATCTAGTTACACTGAGTACAGTGTATATATATATATATATATATATATATATATATATATATATACAACTGGGATGCATATATATATACAATACACTGTAGCTAACTGACTCGACCTGCCTACTCTATCTAACTTAAATCAAATGACACTGTCTGTCTCTCGCTCTCTATCTCTGAACACCTTGGCTTTGGCCAATTACAGCTCTCTGTTCAGACGGTGCTGTGATTGGCCAAGCATGCGGGTCATAGTGCATGCTTGGCCAATCATCAGCCAGCAATGCACTGCAATGCCGCAGTGAATTATGGGCCGTGACGCGCCACTCAAATTTGGCGCGAACGGCCCATATCGTTCGTAATTCGGCATACGACCAAACACGTGATGTTCGAGTCGAACATGGGTTTGACTCGAACACGAAGCTCATCCCTATTATTGAGTAATTTTGCTATGGCTGTATAGTTCTCTCCTATTATAAAAGAATATATTCAGTGGGGCACATCAATACCATCATAATATATTGTTTAAAAAATAAGTGTTGTTGCTTATTTCTGGATGCAATGTAACTTCTTCCTGCTTCTGAAATTTCCTTGGATTAAAAAAAATGTAATTGAATATGAGGATCTTTTAAATAATATTTGAGGAACTAAATTTCCATTTCATATTTCTGCCTGATAAATGCTTGCTCCCTGACTTCCCACAAGCATCCTATTAAAGTGTAAGTAAACCCCCCTATCATTTTCAGCCAAGGAAGCTGCCATCTCTGCCTCTGTTTAATCTACAACTGCCATGATGCTGCACATGTGATCAGTTATGACACCAGCCATTGGATGGTTTGACAGTTTGGTTGAGAGCATAACCAATGGGAGTGTTACATTTCCGGCATGTGACGGAAATTAAACTGTTTTATGGATAGGTTTACTTCCGCTTTAAACATGCTGAAATTATTTGCCTCAAATGCGTATAAATGTTTATACAGTGTGTCTGGAAAAATAAAGTTAACAGCTAAAGACTTAAAGTGATTGTAAAGTTACATTTTTTTTTTAAATTAAAAATAACAAACATGTTATACATAGCTGCTTTGTGCAGTGGATTTGCACAGAGCAGGCTGGATCCTCCTCTTCTCGGGTCCCTCTTCAGGTCTCCTGGCCCCTCCCTCCTGACGAGTGCCCCAACAGCACATCCACAAGCCCTCCTGGGATGGTAAAGGTGGAATGGGTGGAAGCCATTGACCGGGTGGAGACCGCTCGGCATACACTGAGACCACCTGGTACTGGACATATAAGGGAATGTATGAGTAAATAAGGTATCTACATAGTGTAGTATAAATAGCAGCATAAGGCATTTTATTGTAAACCACATACCCAGTATAATTGTGTCCAAAATGGACTTGCAGGGGGATGTTTGGAAAGATGTAAACTTGCATCAATCTTTCCTTATATAAAGACAGTCCACAGAGGAATCTCTGGATAAAGTATAGGTGCACTTAGATGACTGCATAACATATATAGATCTATTAATGGGAGACAAATACTCACATATAGTAGTCAGCATTCAGGCATATTATGTATATAAAATGCATAGTGGCAGCTTTCCTATCACCCAATCTGTCTCTCTCTCTGTCTGGAGTGGTATGTCAGCACTACTGTGCTGACCCTGGGGCTATAAAAGGGATGGCACAGATTGCTGATCTTCCCCTGGTGTGTATGAGGGAGTACTCCACATGGGTGCTGCATTTCCCACAGTAAATAGCGCCATTGCTCGGCCAGGGGGCGGTGACGCTTGCAGGATGACGTCACGCGACAAAAAGGCTCACCGACACGCAAGGAGGCTGGCTTGGAGGTTAGCAAGCATCCAACAGTAGGTGAGAGAATTTAAGCTTTCATCACCGAGGACACGTTTGGAGCCCCCAGATACACAAAAGGGCAGTAAAAAATGGTTGACACGGTCCCCAACATGAAGTGAGGTCGGGAGCAGTGTGGCCTGTGTGTGCCGGGTGACGCTAGGCATGCCTCTGCCCAGCAGGGGTCCACAGCCAAATAGTGGATGGAATGGAATGAAATAGAATGGAATTAAATTATTTCTCCATCGCTTCTGAGGTGAAGCCCTCCAAAAAGGCATAAAATTTACCGCCTCATTGAGGCCTGGAAATGTGGTGGCTTTAAGGCGATAAATCCACCCCAGCTCCCTATGGAGGAGGAGCTTGTTCCAATCCCCTCCTATGGAGCTGGGGTGGATCTGATCTAAAGCCAAAAATTAAACTTTGGGGAAAAAGCCGTATGGCGGTAATGTGTCTGCCCAGAGGCAGTTTCAGAATACAAGTTTGCGTACTGTCAATATGCCTGTAGACCCTTCTCCAAAATTCAAGATTTATCCATTGGGTAATTTGATAGAAGGGCCGTTGTGCATTTACCCTAAGTATCTGCATGCCCCACATATAAAGGTACCCTTGTATTTACAAGGCATAAAAAAATCAAAGAGAAGGCGCCTCTTAAGTATCAGTGTTTATTTGAGTATAAAAAACAAAAGCACACATAAGCACTTACATATGGGCTGGTGAGTAACAGCTTCCAAGGAGAACTGATCCCAGTATCGTCAGACATCCATGTGTGTGTGGCTAGATGGAAGCCGGGCGGATGGCCGCGGACCTCCGCTCGGAGACGCCGGCTGTTTGTGCGGTAAGGCTGGATAGACACTTCCACGTTCCAACAGGGTCACATGGGTAATGAGGTCACTCGGGTAGTTCTGGTTGACAGGGATCCACTACGCGTTTCTGAGCATGCGCGAAGCTCAGAGCAGGCATGCGTGCTTCTTTTTCAAGTGTACATAGGACGGAAAGCAAGGAAGCTTAAATAGCTCTGTGTAAGGGACAGGTGATAACTTGAGCCAATTAAAGGGAGAGGGCGTGTATGTGAGAAAAGAATAACGATAAGAAGGATGAATTCTCTAAGGATAACAAAATAGTATACTTATAAAAATAATAATAATGGAACTTATCACGAGATATACAATATAGAAATAAGAGTAATAAAAATAATGATAAATGGATGAAAAATTATTATATCAAACATTAATAAAAATCAAAAAATGCTAATTAAAAAAATGCTAATTAAAAAATACATAATGATAAATAATAAATGATACACGTAAGAAGTTTTGTGTTCTATTATATATGTTATTCATACAAATAAATACTAGTATGCCATGTATGACAATAAATTGTC
Organism: Aquarana catesbeiana; assembly: GCF_042186555.1. NCBI lineage: Eukaryota > Metazoa > Chordata > Amphibia > Anura > Ranidae > Aquarana > Aquarana catesbeiana. The sequence continues at coordinate 426,803,422 of NC_133327.1, read as the reverse complement.
TGGAATAATTAAATAAAAACTAGAAAATTATAAAAAATATATATATATATATAAAAATAGAAAAATATTAATGAGAAAATCTTCTTAAATGTCATATGATGGAGGGCCCTCAATTGAAATGTAGTGAAAAAAAGGCTATCATAAATGGACTGATACCAGATATTGTAAAAAACATTAAAAAATAATAAAAATTAGGAAGGGGGGGCATAAAACATATATGTGGACTCACAGCACATATGTGCAACATGTGTTGTTATGTCATTACAGTATATCAATATAGGGAAATGAGATACAGACAGTTACACATTGGATTGTTATAGTAATATAATAAATTATATAGACCTATTTTATATGATAGTATTGACCTCTAATTCCTCATTTAACCCATTGGGTGCCAAAGTGTCCAAAATAAAAATCCAAAAAGTTTCACGCTCACATAATTTAGAAAAACGCTCGGCCTCGGATAATTTGCGTGGTATGGATTCGATTACCCATACCTGTAGGCCTTCAGTGGATTGGTGATGGTGTTCGAGAAAATGTCGAGGAACGCTGTGTTCGTCACAGCCTTTTTCTATAAACCGGCGATGTTTGCCGAACCGTTGTTGCAGGGGACAGATGGTGCGTCCAACGTACAATAGCGTCCAACGTAAAATCTTGTTCCTTCCTAGATACCACTCATAACACAGAATAAGAAAATCTGGCTGAATTTTGCACTATGAAATGGATAGGAGTTATTATCAGTCAAAGGAACTTGAAATATAGTGAGATAGTACACCAGATACAGATGTTAACATCAGAAATTACCTCCTTTAATCTTAAAATTCCACCCACCTGGTTAGAGACACTTAAAAAGAACACTCCAAGGAAAATAACTTGATTCAATCCAAGATTGGAAAATTCCATAGAGATTTAGATGATTACAGACACAAGAAAATATTCTCTTGGAAACTTAATAATCATATACCTGCTCTGATGTCCCTGACACCTCATCCCACCAAATCATTTCTCAATACCAAAGGGGAAATTGTCCCTCATTCATCTTCTCAGGCTACATCTGCTAGAGGTCCGCACAAAAAAACATCTATTTCACATAGACCTCCATATAAAAAATCTTCCATCTCATATGGATCCCTAACATCTGATCTTAAACTTCAGTCCCATCTATCCAAGACCTCAACAATCCATAAACATGACACTATTCAGACGAATAAAAATAAACCATTAGCAGGTGGAACAGACATTTTATCCACTACCTCTTATTCCCCATTGCCTTCTACCAGTTCATCTCTAGCTATACCAGTTCCCACACCTCTAGAGGGCGAAAATCCTGTATCTACATCTTCCATCACTAAGGTGGCAACCCCCCCTCCCTCTTCAACTGATAATAATGCCCATACATCCCCAGCCTCCAAATCATACACCACTCACCCTACCAGATCGAGCCTTTTGCTAAGAGATTTTCAGAGTGGTGAAATAGCCTCACATTCGGAGGCCCTTACTTTTTCTTTTTTAGAGAAGGGCCCACATCACAAACAGCGTCAAAAAAGAAAGCACATAGACGAGGATGCAGAGGAGGACGCAATAAATCCAAAATCCAACACAAAACTACTGAAACGATAAAGTTATTTAACCTATCTTCACATACATTGTCCTCAGATGAAATTTCTTTACTCAGTAAAGGGCTCACTTTTTCACCCACCATACAACCCAATTTTTTCCTTCTGTTCAAAGACCTTAATAAATTTATCAGGAATCTCACCCTCAAAAGATTTTTCAATATTCAATCCACCAAAAATAAACCTGTTGAGAATACTTAAAATATGACCTCACTCGCAGTCACTCTTGGTGAGATCACTAGCGAGACATCCGATAGCTCTATCAGTGTCTATGAATTGGACCCAGAATTAGACCCTCTAGACATTGACATAGACCTGGAGTTACTTACCCAACACCCTGATTATTCACCTCCTGTTAAACATACTAATTTTAAACCAAAATCAGTATTCTATCCCACTAGATCCAAGGGACCCTATGTTGAGACATTTTACAGGGTAGTATATTCTGAACTCCAGAAATTGTGTGAACACACAGACAATACACATAAATATCTTCCCCACAATCTCACCCCTGGAGAAAAGGCCGCACTCCATTCTCTTTCCAACAACTCTGAGATCATCATCAAACCAGCGGACAAGGGGGGTGGAATTGTTATCATAGACCGAATATCCTACATTACAGAAGCATCTCGGCTATTGTCGGATCGCCTAACATACAGGAAACTCTCCTCAGACCCTCTTCCCCAATTCAAATTGGAAGCAGAAACCTTGATTAATTCTGCTTTACTAGATGGTGTTATCACCAAAAATCAGGCCGCCTTTTTACAGAAAGAATTTTACAACACACCTTATTTTTATTATCTGCCCAAGATACATAAAAACTCTTCCCATCCCCCTGGTAGACCTATCGTAGCTTCTATGAACAGCATATCAAGTGGTTTCTCTCAATATGTAGACTCATTTTTACAGCCCCTTGCGCAGGATCTCCCATCCTATGTTCGAGATTCGATACACCTTATGGAACTTCTGGCACCCTATAGATGGCAAGACAGCTATTCTTGGCTTTCTTTGGACGTAAATTCCCTGTATACGTCCATCCCCCATCAGACAGGCCTTATGGCAGTCCAACACTTTCTGTCTCTTGACCCCTCTATTAATGTCAAACAGGCCATATTTATTTCTGAAGCTACCTCATTTTGTCTAAATCACAATTATTTTCACTTCAATGATGACTTCTACCTACAGACCCATGGTACAGCTATGGGCACCAATTTTGCCTCTTCCTATGCCAATCTGACCATGGGTCTGTGGGAAGATAAGTACATATGGAACAATAACCCCTTTGCTCGACATATCATTTTCTTCGGCAGATATATAGATGACATTATTGTCATCTGGGACGGCCAACCATCCTCAGTCGATAGTTTCGTCTCCCACTGTAATGCCATTGATCTTGGCCTATCATTCACATCTGAACATAATGAGGAGAGTCTTCCCTTTTTAGATCTAGAACTATTTCATGATCAGAATTCCATTCTGTCACGCAACTATACCAAACCTACGGCAGGAAACTCTTATCTACATTACAATAGCTGTCACCACCCAATAACATTCCCAAGGGGCAATATTGTAGATTAAGACAAAACTGCACTAGGGACTCCGATTATATCACCCAGAGTATTCATCTCAAAAACAAATTCCTAGAAAAAGGGTTTCCTGAAAAGTTGGTTGATCAAGCACATGCTACTTACCTCTCTGGCAAAAAGCCCAAAACATCCAAACAGACTGACCATGGTACTGTTCGCTTTATCACCAGATATCATAATAAGCACAAAAGAATGGAATCCATATTCCAAAAACATTGGAATATTCTTAAACAGGATCCCTTTCTTAATAATGATCTTGGCGACAAACCAAAGGTCACTTATAGAAGGGCCCCAACATTAAAAAATAAATTAGCACCTAGCAGATTTAAAACCACCAAACCAGAGAACACTCTTTGTCTTATCCCACTTACTGGCATGTATAGGTGTAATAAAGCTTTATGTAAGACCTGCGCCTTCGTTAGACATGGCCAACGCAGCTTCCAACATAAGGATAAAACATACCAGTTGGAAGGCTTCTATAACTGTTCGACTGACTATGTTGTGTACTGTCTCACATGTCCTTGTAAGCTATTGTACGTTGGACGCACCATCTGTCCCCTGCAACAACGGTTCGGCAAACATCGCCGGTTTATAGAAAAAGGCTGTGACGAACACAGCGTTCCTCTACATTTTCTCGAACACCATCACCAATCCACTGCAGGCCTACAGGTATGGGTAATCAAATCCATACGACGCAAATTATCCGAGGCCGAGCGTTTTTCTAAATTATGTGAGCGTGAAAGTTTTTGGATTTTTATTTTGGACACTTTGGCACCCAATGGGTTAAATGAGGAATTAGAGGTCAATACTATCATATAAAATAGGTCTATATAATTTATTATATTACTATAACAATCCAATGTGTAACTGTCTGTATCTCATTTCCCTATATTGATATACTGTAATGACATAACAACACATGTTGCACATATGTGCTGTGAGTCCACATATATGTTTTATGCCCCCCTTCCTAATTTTTATTATTTTTTAATGGTTTTTACAATATCTGGTATCAGTCCATTTACGATAGCCTTTTTTTCACTACATTTCAATTGAGGGCCCTCCATCATATGACATTTAAGAAGATTTTCTCATTAATATTTTTCTATTTTTATATATATATATTTTTTATAATTTTCTAGTTTTTATTTAATTATTCCAGACAATTCATTGTCATACATGGCATACTAGTATTTATTTGTATGAGTAACATATATAATAGAACACAAAACTTCTTACCTGTATCATTTATTATTTATCATTATGTATTTTTTAATTAGCATTTTTTTTAATTAGCATTTTTTGATTTTTATTAATGTTTGATATAATAATTTTTCATCCATTTATCATTATTTTTATTACTCTTATTTCTATATTGTATATCTCGTGATAAGTTCCATTATTGTTATTTTTATAAGTATACTATTTTGTTATCCTTAGAGAATTCATCCTTTTCTCACATACACGCCCTCTCCCTTTAATTGGCTCAAGTTATCACCTGTCCCTTACACAGAGCTATTTAAGTTTCCTTGCTTTCCGTCCTATGTACACTTGAAAAAGGAGCGTGCATGCCTGCTGTGAGCTTCGCGCATGCTCAGAAACGCGTAGTGGATCCCTGTCAACCAGAATTACCCGAGTGACGTCATTACCCACATGATCCTGTTGGAACGCGGAAGTGTCTATCCAGCCTTACCGCACAAACAGCCAGCGTCTCCGAGCGGAGGTCAGCGGCCATCCGCCCAGCTTCCATCTAGCCACACACACACACATGGATGTCTGACGATACTGGGATCAGTTCTCCTTGGAAGCTATTACTCACCAGCCCATATGTAAGTGCTTATGTGTGCTTTTTATACTAAAATAAACACTGATTTTTTTATGACTGTTATGGAGAGCTGACTTCACTCAACAGGAAGCTGCCCTGGGTATTGTGTCTACAGAGATCCCTCTGGCTCCCACATCTATCCACATCACGGATGATTTATATACTACAGACTTTTCCTTTACATAGCATTGGACTATTTTTTTTTTGATTATTGTTTTTATTTAATTTTTATTGATGAATTATACACACATATGTGTGTATATATATATTATTATTATTTCACATTTATACCCATGGATTTGAGCACTGCTACATAATATATTTCATTGTATTTACAAAGATCCTTTATGTTTGTTCCCCTAAATTCGCTTTGTATGATACGATCCTTAATGGAGGTGGCCCTCCTGTACATTATCAGGGGAGTTGAGGGTACAAACTTGCCAATGCTGGTATCCATAGAAAGCAGGTGCCAAATTTTTTTCACAATATTCCTAATCTTAAGATTTTGATTAGAAAATTTCATAATGATTCTCATAGTGTTTGTTGTCTCTGTTCATTTAATTTCTTGTTTTCCTTATTGCTTTCTTATTGGCCTTCTTTAGGCATGTTTTAGTGTACCCTCTTTTCAAGAGACGGTCTTGCAACATGTTGGCCTCCTGTTGAAAAAATGTCTCATTGGAACAATTCCTTCTAGTCCTTAAATACTGACTGTAGGGAATTGACATCAAAAGCGGTTTGGGATGAAAGCTTGAGGCATACAAGATGGAATCACCGGCCGCAGGCTTTCGATAAAGGTGACTTGTGAGCATGTCCTAATCACCGCGTTTCTCAAGGACATCCAAAAATGACACCTCCACAAGGTCATATGACATTGTGAAGGCAAGATTGAAATCATTTTTGTCAAGTCTTTTAAGGCAGATTTTTAGTAGATCCTCTAGGCCATCTCATATCATGAACATATCATCGATGTATCGGCGCCATAAAATGATATGGTCTGTGTACATCGATAACTGTTCATAGCCCATCACCATGTGTTCCCACTCCCCCAGGTACAGGTTAGAGTACAATGGGGCACAACATGTCCCCATAGCCACTCCCTGCACCTGGAGGTAGTGGGAACCATCTAAGGTAAAAATATTGTGTTTCAGAACAAATTCCAATGACTGCAAAATAAAATCATTGAAGGCCCATTCCTCCTGACCTCTTTGGGCCAGGACATGTCTGACGGCAGTGAAGCCTAGCTCATGGGGGATCGAGCTATACAGGGCCTCTACATCAATAGTGACTAGAAGCACCTGTCTCACCACATGGGGTCTGAGATATTCATCAATAAGGCGGCTAAGGTTTTCAGTGAGGGCACCATTGCCTCAAATTACGGGTCTCCCAGGTGCATTTTTTACGTTTTATGTATCTTAGAGAGCGAATAGAAAGTGGTAATTTCTGGAAAACTGGTGTGGACAAAGTCTCATGTGTTTTTGGTTACACCGCCATTTCTGAAGGCTGTATCAACAAGATCATAAAACTGTTCATTGAACCTGTCAATTAGTTTTGGGGCTATAGGGCGATACCAGTTGGTATTGCTCAGAATTTTCTCATACATAGACACATATTGCTCATTGTACATGATATCGACATTGTCTCCCTTATCTGATGATTTTAACATTAGCGTGTGATTCTTGGCCAAGTCTTGTAGGGCCTGTCTTTCATCATTGGTTAAGTTATCCTTTCATGTTGTTCGCACGGGATATTTTTCTATATCTCTTGTTACTAATTTCAAAAAAGCGGCTACATTCGAGTTAGAGCAGGGTGGTGGAAAACAGTCAGATTTTTTTCTTAAGGGAGGAGCTATAGCGGACAGATTCCACTGTTTGTTCCTCACAGTGTTCTAGGAATCAGTCAATGTCAACACGATTGATTAGATCTGTGTGATCATTTTCTTCTAGTAGGGATATAAGATGGTCAATTGCTCCATTTTGGACACAAATATACTGGGTATAGGGTTTACAATACAATACCTTATACTTCTATTTTAACTACACTATGTCACTTTAGATACCTTATTTACTCATACCTTCCCTTTTATGTCTGGTACCAGGTGGTCTCAGTGTATGCCGAACAGTCTCTGCCAGGTCCGCGGCTCCCACACATTCCTTCTTTACTATCCCAGGTGGTCTTGTGGATGTGTAAGTAGCTCACCCATCTATTTTTTGTTTGTATGATGTGATTGATCATGCCACAACGTGGGAATATCTTGTGAGTATTATCCCTTTGAACCCACTCCTTGCGTTATACATACTGTGATACAATGCCTATATTAAAGATGTTGGATGATTTCTAGGAACATATTAACATTTCCACATCCATATTGGAATATAAAAAGAAGAGTATGAGTGAGAATCTCTCTCAGAGAATAGTGGGATTTTAGTGAAAATGTTTAAACTGTCAGTCTGAGGCAAGCACGACCACAAGTAGTATAACATTTCTAAAGATCTATTACAAAGAAGTATTGTTAAAAAACAGTACAATAATTTCATAGGTCAGATAAAGTTTGACCAAGGAAGATACTTAGTGCAAACGATATGAAAAAGATGCTTTAAACATGCAGAAAAGCCAACGCACTTCACAAACTGCTTCTTCAGGGCAACTCAGCATGCATCTATAACATTATATAAATTGCAAAAAGTACCATTAGTATCCAATACAAAAAACAGCAGTATAAACAGTATTTAATCACATAATATAATATAATTACAAAGATATATATGAGTGCTTACCAAATTCATGGCATAAATATAAATATATATAACTTTAGGCAACTGCAGCCACAGAGAGTGACAAAGATGGATAGCCCTTATGGCAAAATAACGGTAAAATCAGATACACTGAAATGGTCTGTTGGACATCAGACCGTGTGATAGCAAATGTTCATCAGATCAAAATATGATCTATAAAGGAATGTATTATACACTAGTTAGTAAGATGAAAATGGATAAGACCAAATATATCACTTAGCTAGTACATGGTAAAGGTAATGTAAAATCCACTTAAATGCCAGTACCGATATATACATCAGTGCTGCTATAGTATAGACAGTAAGAGGATGGGATGGATGTGGTCAGATAATGCATAAAGATTAAACATAAAAGTGAACATAGCTGCAATCACAGTAAAGATGGCAGGGGTTCCCACAAAATAACTGGAGGTAGATATGAGTGAGGCAAGATTCCTAAAAATGCTGAATCACAAGTGTGGAATATAGAGTACTCTACCTTACAACATCCGTATGACCAAATGAGGCCAGTGACCACATCAAGTTGAGTAGTGTCCTCCACCGTCACAGTATACCTGTCGTCTAATAAGCCGACGGTAACTGGCTTAAATACACGTGGTCCCACCGGAAATGAATAGGCTGGAAGTGGCCCACTGATGACACTTCCGTTGCGGGTGCCCATCCTTAGTACGCATGCGTGAGCATCCCGGCCGCGTCATAGACAGCTGGGGCCCTCCTTCCTCTTCATCAGCAAGGAATGACAGTCAGCCAGTACGCAGTTCAATTCCGTACGCTGGCCGCTGAACTCAAATGGAATAATGAGGCCCTTTCTGCTACCTTCTGGAAAGGCCTATCTGAGCGTGTAAAAGTTGAACTCGCTGGACGCACACCATTCCTACCACATTGGATGATTTAATCACATTGAGCATTCAAATAGACATTCCCTTCCAGGAGCGGGCCCTGGAGAAATCCATATCCAGTCATCCCCCTGCTGGCCGTCCAGCGCAGGTAGTCCAAAGTCCTGTGGAACCCTCTCCGTCTTCAACCCCTCACACGTTGGGAGAACCTATGCAGCGTGGGCAAACTCGCCTCACTCCTGAGAAACGTGCCCGACGCATGGGTTTGGGCTTGTGCCTTTATTGTGGTGATAAAAGACATCTTTTGAACTCCTGTCCAGTCCATTCGGGAAACTCCAGGGTCTAGGTCACTCGGAGGGAGGTGATCTAGAGCGATGCTTTAATCTTGTCTGCTTTCCTCGTTTCACCCTTCCCGTGGCTATCCACTGGGCTCAAAATGCATACATGGACTCTGGTGCTGCCGGGAATTTCACTGAACAATCTTTAGCTTCCAAGTTGGGCATTGCCTTTGTTGCATTGGCTATACCCCTTTCCCTGACCACAGTAGATGGCTCCTTCTTGCCTATGAGCCCCATCCGGTTTAAAAGCCCTCCTATTGTCTTACACATTGGGGTTTTGCATGCTGAGGAGATCTCTTTCCTAATTCTGCCTAAATCCTCCAGTCCCATCATCCTGGGCCTTCCATGGTTGCAGAAACACTCCCCACATCTTGACTGGTATTCTGGACAAGTATTGGCTTGGAGTCCTCCCTGTCAGCAACAATGTATTTCCAAGGTGCTACCTCCTCCTTCCATTCCTCTGAGGCCTCCACAACTCCCATGTTGCCTTCCCAATATCAGTCTTTCCGAGATGTTTTCTGCAAAAAGTCCACTGATCTCCTTCCTCCTCACAGAGCCCATGACTGCTCCATTGATCTGTTACCTGGGACCTCTCCTCCCGGAGGCCAAGTCTACCCTCTATCTATCCCCGAGACACAAGCCATGTCTGAATACATTCGGGAAAACCAGCAAAAGGCTTTCATCAGGAAATCAAACTCACCTACCGTAGCCGGGTCCTTATTTGTAGTGAAAAAAGATGGTTCACTCTGTCCATGTATTGACTACAGGGGCCTTAACGCCATCACCGTGAAGAACCGATACCCTCTTCCTTTAATTTCGGAACTCTTTGACAGACTGCGAGGTTCTCATGTTTTTACCAAACTGGATCTTAGAGGGGCCTACAATTTAATAAGAATACGGGAAGGAGACAAATGGATGACCGCCTTTAACACCAGAGACAGACATTCAGACATTATGAATATCTTGTGATGCCCTTTGGCTTGTGCAGTGCCCCAGTGATCTTCCAAAATTTGGTTAATGAGATCCTCCGCGACCTACTGTATGTCTGTGTTATTGTATATCTGGATGATATTCTTATTTTCTCACCAGACTTACTTACCCATCTTCTTCATGTGAAAGCTGTGCTACAGCGTCTACGGGACAATTGTCTATACTCAGCTCCAGTCTACGCAGCCTCCTAAAGGTAAAACTTTTGGAGTTCCCGCACTTTGTCCCAAATGCCTGGCTTGGGCACATGACTCCAAGTTCTCTGGAAATTCTGGCATACCTGGTATTTGTGACCTTCTTCAGTGTTATTACTGGTGGCTAGGGATGAGCTTTGTGTTCGAGTTGAATGCATGTTCGACTTGAACATCGTGTGTTTGGTCGTTTGCCGAATTACGAACGTTATGGGCCATTCGTGCCAAATTGGCTCAGGGGGTTTAGTACACGCCCCACACTATATAAGGCCGCCTGCACGTCAGCCCTGTATAGTGTGTTGCGGAGAAGAGAGTTAGATAATAACAGCGTGATCAAGTGTCGCGCAAAAAAAACTTGATATCCCACCACTGCACTATGGTATAAAATGTATGGTGATTTTAGCTGTCAACTTAAAAAGAAAAAGCTGTAACAAAGTATTCTAAATAAATAAAATAGTGGCACTGTGAACAAAATATAAAGTAGTGATGCCTACTAATAAATACCATTAACCTGAAGTACTAGTATTAAATAGTAGGCTACTCGTGATGATTCAAATAATACTGATAATATCGTAGTGATAAAAAATGTAAATTAATAACTTCCATAAGTAACCATAAACAATCCGTGCAGTGTTAAGGTTAAACTATTAAACAAAGTCCAAGCCAAATAAGTGTGTTGAACAAGTGGATCCAAAACTGTGATCTTCCTCTACCATACAAAATCTCCTCCACCACACCGATCGTGATTGTGTTCCACTCTAATGGAGCCGCACTCACCAAATACATATGCCTTACATTCTCATGCGCGGCATGTAAGCATTATAACCATCCCACCAGGGGGTCACTCAGGCTGGATGGAGCTGGATCCACAACAACTGGAGCTCTTTACTTAGCAGTGCCTCTCAGCAGGTAACGATGTGTCACCATGCAAGAAAAAATATTGCCTCCAATGGTGTGATAACGTTTAAAAAACATTTATTAAGTTAAAAAAAGTAAAGCCTTCTAACATTGTACTCACATTCCTAAAAAATATAAACAGCATACACAAGACACTCCTTGTGACTGGTAAGAATAGTGCACTACTGGTCACGGCGGACCCAGGATGCAGTCTGAACCCTCTCACCCCTTCCCTCGCTGGATCCTCAGCGTTACGAGGTGGTATCAACCGGCCACAACGAATCAAAGTGCGTCATACATCATACCCTGATGCTGGGTTGCCGTACAGACACGTCTCCGACATGTTTCGTCATATTGACTTCTTCCTTCTTCCTAATATACTGACAGGCAGGCAGGTGTTTTTACAGTATTTCCAGTTAGTGTACGGTGTACCCTGCACAGTTGCATCTACAGTATAGCTACCTGAAGCCAGGTGCTTGTGTGCTTCTTCTGATACTATTAATAGCACAGGCAGGCCCTTGAAGTATTTCCAGTTAGTGTACTGTGTAACCCTGCACAGTTGCATTTACAGTATAGCTACCTGAAGCCAGGTGCTCGTGTGCTTCTTCTGATACTATTAATAGCACAGGCAGGCTCTTGAAGTATTTCCAGTTAGTGTACTGTGTAACCCTGCACAGTTGCACCTACAGTATAGCTACCTGAAGCCAGGTGCGTGTGTGCTTCTTCTGATACTATTAATAGCACAAGCAGGCTCTTGAAGTATTTTCAGTTAGTGTACTGTGTAGCCCTGCACAGTTGCACCTACAGTATAGCTACCTGAAGCCAGGTGCTTGTGTGCTTCTTCTGATACTATTAACAGCACAGGCAGGCTCTTGAAGTATTTCCAGTTAGTGTACGGTGTACCCTGCACAGTTGCATCTACAGTATAGCTACCTAAAGCCAGGTGCTTGTGTGCTTCTTCTGATACTATTAATAGCACAGGCAGGCCCTTGAAGTATTTCCAGTTAGTGTACTGTGTAACCCTGCACAGTTGCATTTACAGTATAGCTACCTGAAGCCAGGTGCTCGTGTGCTTCTTCTGATACTATTAATAGCACAGGCAGGCTCTTGAAGTATTTCCAGTTAGTGTACTGTGTAACCCTGCACAGTTGCACCTACAGTATAGCTACCTGAAGCCAGGTGCGTGTGTGCTTCTTCTGATACTATTAATAGCACAAGCAGGCTCTTGAAGTATTTTCAGTTAGTGTACTGTGTAGCCCTGCACAGTTGCACCTACAGTATAGCTACCTGAAGCCAGGTGCTTGTGTGCTTCTTCTGATACTATTAACAGCACAGGCAGGCTCTTGAAGTATTTCCAGTTAGTGTACTGTGTAACCCTGCACAGTTGCACCTACAGTATAGCTACCTGAAGCCAGGTGTTTGTGTGCTTCTTCTGATACTGTTAATAGCACAGGCAGGCTCTTGAAGTATTTCCAGTTAGTGTACTGTGTAACCCTGCACAGTTGCACCTACAGTATAGCTACCTGAAGAAAGGTGCTTGTGTGCTTCTTCTGATACTAATGAAAGCACAGGCAGGCTCTTGAAGTGTTTCCAGTTAGTGTACTGTGTAACCCTGCACAGATGCACCTACAGCCAGGGTCTTGTGAGCTTTTTCTGATACTATTAATAGCACAGGCAGGCTCTTGAAGCATTTCCAGTTAGTGTACTGTGTAACCCTGCACAGTTGCACATACAGTATAGCTACCTGAAGCCAGGTGCTTGTGTGCTTCTTCTGATACTATTAATAGCACAGGCAGGCTCTTGAAGTATTTCCCGTTAGTGTACTGTGTAACCCTGCACAGTTGCACCTACAGTATAGCTACCTAAAGCCAGGTGCTTGTGTGCTTCTTCGGATACTAATAATAGCACAGGCAGGCTCTTGAAGTATTTCCCATTAGTGTACTGTGTAACCCTGCACAGTTGCACCTACAGTATAGCTACCTGAAGCCAGGGGCCTGTGTGCTTCTTCTGATACTATTAACAGCACAGGCAGGCTCTTGAAGTATTTCCAGTTAGTGTACTGTGTAACCCTGCACAGTTGCACCTACAGTATAGCTACCTGAAGCCAGGTGCTTGTGTGCTTCTTCTGATACTATTAACAGCACAGGCAGGCTCTTGAAGTGTTTCCAATTTGTGTCCTGTGTAACCCTGCACAGTTGCACCTACAGCCAGGTGCTTGTGTGCTTCTTTTGATACTATTAATAGCACAGGCAGGCTCTTGAAGTATTTCCAGTTAGTGTACTGTGTAACCCTGCACAGTTGCACCTACAGTATAGCTACCTGAAGCCAGGTGCTTGTGTGCTTCTTCGGATACTAATAATAGCACAGGCAGGCTCTTGAGGTATTTCCAGTTAGTGTACTGTGTAACCCTGCACAGTTGCACCTACAGTATAGCTACCTGAAGCCAGGGGCGTGTGTGCTTCTTCTGATACTATTAACAGCACATGCAGGCTCTTGAAGTGTTTCCAGTTAGTGTACTGTGTAACCCTGCACAGTTGCACCTACAGTATAGCTACCTGAAGCCAGGTGCTTGTGTGCTTCTTCTGATACTATTAATAGCACAGGCAGGCTCTTGAAGTATTTCCAGTTAGTGTACTGTGTAACCCTGCACAGTTGCACCTACAGTATAGCTACCTGAAGCCAGGTGCTTGTGTGCTTCTTCTGATGCTATTAAGAGCACAGGGAGGCTCTTGAAATATTTCCAGTTAGTGTACTGTGTAACCCTGCACAGTTGCACCTACAGTATAGCTAACTGAAACCAGGTGCGTGTGTGCTTCTTATGATGCTATTAAGAGCACAGGGAGGCTCTTGAAGTATTTCCAGTTAGTGTACTGTGTAACCCTGCACAGTCACACCTACAGTATAGCAGTCAGTTCAAATCAGCTGTCAATAGAGTAAAATACTACTACCTGGACTTTCTTCAAGGTGGAGGATGAAACTCCCTTAAAAGTGGGGTGCATTGAAGGGTCTTAGGTACTGTGGCTAATCAGAATAAAAGAACACAGTGTAGGAGGTAAAAGATAGTAAAGAATGAGAGGAAAGGCAGGGAAGGGGGGAGTAACAACAAACCCAACAGGAGCCTCTGCCAGGACCAGTGCCAGCTCAGGCACCATAAGGAAGTATATGGTGCAGGATAATACCCATGTCAGTCCAGGAAAGGTAGTTGGGTCAAAAAATAAAACCCCTGAACGTCCATCAAAGATCAATACAAGGAGACAGATGGCTGAAGCAGAACCACTCATTTTAAACCTAGCAGCAAGAGAAGAGGTCTTAATGGAGAGCCAACGAGAAGGAGTAATGCCAACAAAAAATGAAATAGCGGAGATGTTTGCTAGACTAGAAACCTTTATTAAAGCTGAAACAGAAGCAATAAGGGGAGACATGAGCCACATACTGAGAAGAATTGAAGAGGTGGAAACAGTAGCTGAGAGACAGAGGACTGAGATGGGGAACCTGAGAAGTCAGATGGAAGGACTGCAACGTGAGCAGAGGGACTTAAGATACAGATTAGAAGATCAGGAAAATCGAAGTCGAAGGAAAAACCTGAGGATTAGAGGACTCCCAGAGGCACAGGGTGAGGGGGAAAACTTACAGGAAAAGGTGGACCAAATCTTTGGAGAGATTGTCAACCCAAGTGATAAGAGGGTTAAATTGGACAGAGCCCATAGAATCAGGAAACCAGCTGAGATGAATAAGGAAATACCTCGAGACGTGATAGTGAGGTTTCACAACTATCAAGATAAAGAGAAAATCAGGGCAAGCCTAAGAAACAGTCAAATAGTCAAGTATGGCGATGCTAATTTACAAATATATCCAGACCTGGCAGCTGAGACACGGGCAAGGAAAAGAATTCTCCGACCCCTATTAGAACAACTCAAAGCTAGAGAGGTTCATTATTCCTGGGGTTTCCCAGCGTGCCTGATTGGGCGAAAAGATGGACGTTCAGCGACGCTGAGGTTCCCAGAAGAGACCCATAACTTTTGTCGTAAGCTGGACATTCCACATGTAGAAATACCGGGTTGGTGGGAGAAAGTAGGAGGGCAGAATACTGTAGAAGAAGTACAAACCTGGAAACCTGTGTATAACAAGAGAAGGCCCTAAAATAAGTGTCAGAACAATTAGAAGGATGAAGGGGCCGCTCAAACCGTGATTGGGGGGCTGGGGGGGGGGAGCATGGGTGGGGGGGCGCTGGGGAGGGGGCTTCCTGGGAGGGAGTGGTGGGAGGGGGGATTGGTAGATCCTGGGGCGGGCTGGGGGATGTAAGGATGCCCACACTGAGTTCAACCCTCGGGGGGATAACCGTAGGGCCGGGTGGAGATGGTGTGGCCACGGTAAAAAGGGCTACTGGCTGGCCTGATACCCCTACAACAAAGGAGGGATGGGGTGGATGGGGGGGAGGGGCAGTGGGGGGAAGGGGTGGGGGCAAAGGGAGGGGCGAGATCTGTACAAATCTCACTGTCTTTTTTGGTGGATCGGGATAGGAAGAATAAATGGCCGGAATAAACCTAGTAACATATAATGTGAGGGGTCTCAGCTCCCCCATAAAATGCGCTAACATTATGAGCGAGCTGAGAGCCAATAAAGCAGAGGTGGTCTTCTTACAGGAGACACACCTATACCTGGGGAGAAATCGGAAGATAAGGTCTAGGGATTTTCCATTCTGGATTTATAGTGATTCCCCGATAAGGGGTGCAAAAGGGGTGGCGATCGGTTTTGCAAGGGAAATGCGCTACCAAATTGAGGAGAGAATAACCGATCCCGAAGGCCGATTTCTGTTTCTGAGGGGCAAACTAAATGGGGAGGAATATACTTTAGTTAATATTTACAGCCCAAATACCAACCCAGGGAAATATCTAATTGGAGTTCTGTCGAAGTTGGAGAGTTTTAGGAGAGGGAAGGTTATTGTAGCAGGAGATATGAATTTATGTCTAGAGCCGGGTAGGGATAATACGTCACGTCCTCGGGGGACTGGAGGAGTGTGGCTAAATAAGCTTAAGAAAAAGTTGCACGGTTGCCAGCTGGTTGACGTCTGGAGGATGCAACATCAAAAAATTAAAGATTACACCTACTACTCCCCCGTTCACGCGACATATTCAAGACTTGTCTATTTCTTTATTGACCATAGGAATTTAGAGGAGGTAAAAGACATAAACATAGGACCTATAACGTTTTCGGATCATGCCCCGGTGATATTACAAATAAAACAAAATAGTCAAAGACCCCTTCAAAATAATTGGAGATTAAATGAGGACCTCCTACAGGATAGGGAAATTGATAAGATAATTAAAGACGAACTGGAATTTTACTTTAGAGTAAATATTTCAAAAGAAACAGCGGAATCAATAGTCTGGGAGGCCCATAAGGCCTATATTAGGGGGATAATAATAAAGGCGGGAGTAGAGAAAGAAAGAAACCAGACAAAAAATATGCGGGAGTTACAGGAGGCAGTTAAAAACTTAGAAAGGACCCATAAAGAAACAGGGGAAAGAGGGATTCTGGGAAAACTATATGGAGCTAGAGAGGCCTTGAGACAGCAGATAGAGGTAGAAAATCGCAGAAAGTACAACTTAGTTAAAAAAGAGAGATACATCACTGGGAACAGACCTGGGCGACTCCTGGCAAGGGTATTAAGTAAAAAGAAGAGCAATAGGTATATCAAGAAAATAAAGGCGAAATCAGGAGAAATCAGATATAAAGATACCGAGATAGCAAAAATTTTTCAAGAATATTATGGGGAACTTTATTCTATAAATAAAAAGAAGGATCAAGATAGAAAGCTAAAACTAGAAAAAAATTGAAAATATTTAAAAGAAACTGAGATGGTAAAAATTTCAAAAGAAGAGAAAACATCTTTAGAGGCCCCCATTACAGAGTCCGAGGTAAGGAGGGCTATCAAAGAGACCCAGTCAGGAAAGAGCCCAGGCCCAGATGGCCTGACAGTATTATGTTATAAGAAATATCAAGATATTTTAATACCGAAACTATGTATGTACATGAATGAGATAGGAGAGAGAGGGGAAATGAGCAGAGATGCGTTGGCAGCAAATATAGCGATTATACATAAGGAAGGAAAGGACAACACATTATGCTCCAGTTTTAGGCCCATATCCCTTTTAAATAATGATACAAAACTATTCGCAAAAGTAGTAGCGGGGAGACTAAAGCAAACAATTAACAACATTATCCACCCCGATCAGGTGGGATTTATATCAGGTAGACAGGGAAAGGACAATAATATCAAAACCCTCTTGATAACGCAAGAAATCAAAAACAGCGGAGTCCCAGGACTACTACTGTCATTAGACGCTGAAAAAGCGTATGATAGAGTAGATTGGGACTTCCTGATGGAGACACTCAAAGAAGTGGGTTATGGAGATAAGATCTGTAGATGGATTAGGGCGTTTTATACAAAACCATCAGCGAGAGTCAAAATAAATGGGATCCTGTCCGATCCCTTTCGTATGTACAACGGAACAAGACAAGGGTGTCCAATGTCACCAATGCTCTTTTTGCTGGCATTGGAGCCCCTTCTTACCAGATTGAGACAGAACCCGAATATTAGTGGGGTTAATATAGGTGGAACTGAATATAAGCTTGCAGCTTATGCAGATGACATCCTCCTCTATGTAACAAATCCAAGACTCTCCCTACCGAATGTCCTGACCACTATGGAAGAATATGGGAAACTCTCTAACTTCAAAGTAAATACTACCAAATCAGAAGTACTAGACATAAACCCCAATAAGACAAGAGATCAATCATATCAAGAGCATTTCCCGTTTAGGTGGGAGAAGGAAGCTTTAAATTACCTAGGAATTAAAATCACATCATCTTTAGAAAAGCTATACCAAGTGAATTATATACCGCTTATAAATGAGGTAAAAACGGAATTAAGTAGAATACAGCAGGGGCAAGTATCGTGGGCGGGAAGAATTAATATTTTTAAAATGGTCCTATTACCAAAAATAACATACAAAATGCAAATGCTCCCAATCACGCTACCACCTGCATACCTCAAAAGATTACACTCAATGGTATTAAGGTTTATTTGGAAAGGGAAAACACCACGTTTAAAATATACTCAATTGATAAATACTAAAAGTAAGGGGGGGTGGGGAGCACCTGACATTGGTAAATTTTACGAGGCCATTGCACTTTCGAGAGTGGTAGAATGGGTTAAAAGTAAAGGAAAACAGTGGGTAGAAATTGAAAACAAAATTAATAATATAAAATTACACAAAATAATATGGTGTCCACCAAAAATAAGAAAGTATAACACAGAAACACATGAAATCACTAGACATGCACTTAGAATTTGGGATCTTATCCACAAAAGGGAACACTGGGAATATAATTCATTGTTAATGTCATTAAAGGATGTAGATTATTTTCCTCCGGGAAGGGAAGAGTGTTTTGGTAAATGGCTCCTAGATGAGAATGTGCAATTGAAGGATGTAGTTGATAGGGGTAAAATTTGTCCATTTCAAGAGCTTAAAAATAGAGGAGATAGAGTAAACATTAACCCATGGAGATATGGTCAATTAAAACATTTTGTAGAATCCCTACCGCAACCAATAAGGACAATAAAAAATTTACTCCCTTTAGAGAAAATCTGCATGGAAACAGACAAGAAAGGTGGATTCTCCCGTATATATAAAATATTGGTAGAGTTGAGGAGGACAGACAGCTCAGTTTTTATAGATAGATGGGAGAAGGAATTAGGGTTAACATTTACAGACGCAGAGAAATATATGATACTGAAACGACTCCTGACAACATCAGTTAATTATAAGTTACTAGAGTTAAACTATAAATGTTTGACGAGAATGTACATGACCCCGGATAGGATGCACAAAATTGATGGGGAGAAATCGCGGCTTTGTTGGAGGGGATGCAATGAAATAGGGACGATGGCTCATACGTGGTGGTCGTGTCCTGAGATAGGAGATTTCTGGGAGGAAATGAAAAAATACACCAAAGAGATCACAAAATTTGATCTCCCAAAGGACCCCAGGGTTCTGCTATTTCATTTGAGTGAGATGCCTACGAAAGCCTATCTCGGGACTCTTATCCCACATTTTGTAGATGCAGCTAAAAGCCTAATTTCTAAAAATTGGAAAAGAAAAGAGAGACCAACCATGAGGGAATGGATGAATAAAATAAATGAGATACAGGATTTGGAGTACTTGAAGTTCAGTGAAGGGGTAAAAATGGAGGCGTATAGAAGAAAATGGGGAGTATGGGAAAAATTAAAAAAATCTATGAGAGCGGCTGAGTTGTGGACAACCTAAGTAACAGAGAAGGCGGATCCCGATCCGGGGTAGAAAATGAAAAAAAAAAAAAATAAATTAGATGGGAAGCTAAAAGAAAGACGCAGGTAGGGAGGAGGTACGGTCTCGGGGTGGGTGAGTGGGAAGGGGGGAGGAGGGATAGGGAGCAAGAAAAGCATAATAAAAGGTAGAAACAGAGGGGGGGGCGTACTATTGTTTTTTCTTTTGTAATATGAAATATTCTAATTAAGAAAACAGATTTAAAGCCATGATGATGTGATGATTAATGGGAAGTGTTTTTGAATACTTATTTGAAAAGACTTATTCCCCTATGGTAAACCTTCTCGCTGATGTGGCAAAAAAAAAAAAAAAAAGAGCACAGGGAGGCTCTTGAAGTATTTCCAGTTAGTGTACTGTGTAACCCTGCACAGTCACACCTACAGTATAGCTACCTACAGCCAGGTGCTTGTGTGCTTCTTCTGATACTATTGACAGCACAGGAAGGCTCTTGAAGTATTTCCAGTTAGTGTACTGTGTAACCCTGCACAGTTGCACCTACAGCCAGGTGGTTGTGTGCTTCTTCTGATATTATTAATAGCACAGGCAGGCTCTTGAAGTATTTCCAGTTAGTGTATTGTGTAACCCTGCACAGTTGCACCTACAGTATAGCTACCTGAAGCCAGGTTGCTTGTGTGCTTCTTCTGATACAATCAATAGCAAAGACAGGCTCTTGAAGTATATCCAGTTAGTGTACTGTGTAACCCTGCACAGTTGCACCTACAGTATAGCTACCTGAAGCCAGGTGCTTGTGTGCTTCTTCTGATACTATTAACAGCACAGGCAGGCTCTTGAAGTGTTTCTAGTTAGTGTACTGTGTAACCCTGCACAGTTGCACCTACAGCCAGGTGCTTGTGTGCTTCTTCTGATACTATTAATAGCACAGGCAGGCTCTTGAAGTATTTCCAGTTAGTGTACTGTGTAACCCTGCACAGTTGCACCTACAGTATAGCTACCTGAAGCCAGGTGCTTGTGTGCTTCTTCTGATACTATTAATAGCACAGGGAGGCTCTTGAAGTATATCCAGTTAGTGTACTGTGTAACCCTGCACAGTTGCACCTACAGTATAGCTACCTGAAGCCAGGTGCGTGTGTGCTTCTTCTGATACTATTGACAGCACAGGCAGGCTCTTGAAGTATTTCCAGTTAGTGTACTGTGTAACCCTGCACAGTTGCACCTACAGTATAGCTATCTAAAGACAGGTGCTTGTGTGCTTCTTCTGATACTAATAATAGCACAGGCAGACTCTTGAAGTATTTCCAGTTAGTTTACTGTGTAACCCTGCACAGTTGCACATATAGTATAGCTACCTGAAGCCAGGTGCTTGTTTGCTTCTTCTGATACTATTAATAGCAAAGGCAGGCTCTTTAAGTATTTCCAGTTAGTGTACTGTGTAACCCTGCACAGTTGCAACTACAGTATAGCTACCTAAAGCCAGGTGCATGTGTGCTTCTTCTGATACTATTAACAGCACAGGCAGGCTCTTGAAGTATTTCCAGTTAGTGTACTATGTAACCCTGCACAGTTGCACCTACAGTATAGCTACCTGAAGCCAGGTGCTTGTGTGCTTCTTCTGATACTATTAAGAGCACAGGGAGGCTCTTGAAGTCTTTCCAGTTAGTGTACTGTGGAATCCTGCACAGTTGCACCTACAGTATAGCTACCTGAAGCCAGGTGCGTGTGTGCTTCTTCTGATGCTATTAAGAGCACAGGGAGGCTCTTGAAGTATTTCCAGTTAGTGTACTGTGTAACCCTGCACAGTTGCACCTACAGTATAGCTACCTAAAGGCAGGTGCTTGTGTACTTCTTCTGATACTATTGACAGCACAGGAAGGCTCTTGAAGTATTTCCAGTTAGTGTACTGTGTAACCCTGCACAGTTGCACCTACAGCCAGGTGCTTGTGTGCTTCTTCTGATACTATTAATAGCACAGGCAGGCTCTTGAAGTATTTCCAGTTAGAGTACTGTGTAACCCTGCACAGTTGCACCTACAGTATAGCTACCTGAAGCCAGGTGCTTGTGTGCTTCTTCTGATGCTATTAAGAGCACAGGGAGGCTCTTGAAGTATTTCCAGTTAGTGTACTGTGTAACCCTGCACAGTCACACCTACAGTATAGCTAGCTAAAGTCAGGTGCTTGTGTGCTTCTTCTGATACTATTGACAGCACAGGAAGGCTCTTGAAGTATTTCCAGTTAGTGTACTGTGTAACCCTGCACAGTTGCACCTACAGCCAGGTGCTTGTGTGCTTCTTCTGATGCTATTAATAGCACAGGCAATCTCTTGAAGTATTTCCAGTTAGTGTACTGTGTAACCCTGCACAGTTGCACCTACAGTATAGCTACCTGAAGCCAGGTGCTTGTGTGCTTCTTCTGATACTATTAATAGCAAAGACAGGCTCTTGAAGTATATCCAGTTAGTGTCCTGTGTAACCCTGCACAGTTGCACCTACAGTATAGCTACCTGAAGCCAGGTGCTTGTGTGCTTCTTCTGATACTATTAACAGCACAGGCAGGCTCTTGAAGTGTTTCCAGTTAGTGTACTGTTTAACCCTGCACAGTTGCACCTACAGCCAGGTGCTTCTTCTGATACTATTAATAGCACAGGCAGGCTCTTGAAGTATTTCCAGTTAGTGTACTGTGTAACCCTGCACAGTTGCACCTACAGTATAGCTACCTGAAGCCAGGTGCTTGTGTGCTTGTTCTGATGCTATTAATAGCACAGGGAGGCTCTTGAAGTATATCCAGTTAGTGTACTGTGTAACCCTGCACAGTTGCACCTACAGTATAGCTACCTGAAGCCAGGTGCGTGTGTGCTTCTTCTGATACTATTAACAGCACAGGCAGGCTCTTTAAGTATTTCCAGTTAGTGTACTGTGTAACCCTGCACAGTTGCACCTACAGTATAGCTATCTAAAGACAGGTGCTTGTGTGCTTCTTCTGATACTAATAATAGCACAGGCAGACTCTTGAAGTATTTCCAGTTAGTTTACTGTGTAACCCTGCACAGTTGCACATATAGTATAACTACCTGAAGCCAGGTGCTTGTGTGCTTCTTCTGATACTATTAATAGCAAAGGCAGGCTCTTTAAGTATTTCCAGTTAGTGTACTGTGTAACCCTGCACAGATGCAACTACAGTATAGATACCTAAAGCCAGGTGGATGTGTGCTTCTTCTGATACTATTAACAGCACAGGCAGGCTCTTGAAGTATTTCCAGTTAGTGTACTATGTAACCCTGCACAGTTGCACCTACAGTATAGCTACCTAAAGCCAGGTGCTTGTGTGCTTCTTCTGATACTATTAAGAGCACAGGGAGGCTCTTGAAGTCTTTCCAGTTAGTGTACTGTGGAACCCTGCACAGTTGCACCTACAGTATAGCTACCTGAAGCCAGGTGCGTGTGTGCTTCTTCTGATGCTATTAAGAGCACAGGGAGGCTCTTGAAGTATTTCCAGTTAGTGTACTGTGTAACCCTGCACAGTTGCACCTACAGTATAGCTACCTAAAGCCAGGTGCTTGTGTGCTTCTTCTGATACTATTGACAGCACAGGAAGGCTCTTGAAGTATTTCCAGTTAGTGTACTGTGTAACCCTGCACAGTTGCACCTACAGCCAGGTGCTTGTGTGCTTCTTCTGATACTATTAATAGCACAGGCAGGCTCTTGAAGTATTTCCAGTTAGTGTACTGTGTAACCCTGCACAGTTGCACCTACAGCCAGGTGCTTGTGTGCTTCTTCTGATGCTATTAATAGCACAGGCAATCTCTTGAAGTATTTCCAGTTAGTGTACTGTGTAACCCTGCACAGTTGCACCTACAGTATAGCTACCTGAAGCCAGGTGCTTGTGTGCTTCTTCTGATACTATTAATAGCAAAGACAGGCTCTTGAAGTATATCCAGTTAGTGTCCTGTGTAACCCTGCACAGTTGCACCTACAGTATAGCTACCTGAAGCCAGGTGCTTGTGTGCTTCTTCTGACACTATTAACAGCACAGGCAGGCTCTTGAAGTGTTTCCAGTTAGTGTACTGTGTAACCCTGCACAGTTGCACCTACAGCCAGGTGCTTCTTCTGATACTATTAATAGCACAGGCAGGCTCTTGAAGTATTTCCAGTTAGTGTACTGTGTAACCCTGCACAGTTGCACCTACAGTATAGCTACCTGAAGCCAGGTGCTTGTGTGCTTGTTCTGATGCTATTAATAGCACAGGGAGGCTCTTGAAGTATATCCAGTTAGTGTACTGTGTAACCCTGCACAGTTGCACCTACAGTATAGCTACCTGAAGCCAGGTGCATGTGTGCTTCTTCTGATACTATTAACAGCACAGGCAGGCTCTTGAAGTATTTCCAGTTAGTGTACTGTGTAACCCTGCAAAGTTGCTTCTACAGTATGGCTACCTGAAGCCAGGTGCTTGTTTGTTTCTTCTGATACTATTAATAGCACAGGCAGGCACTTTAAGTATTTCTAGTTAGTGTACTGTGTAACCCTGCATAGTTGCACCTACAGTATAGCTACCTTAAGCCAGGTGCTTGTATGCTTTGCTTCTTCTGATACTATTAATAGCACAGGCAGGCTCTTGAAGTATTTCCAGTTAGTGTACTGTGTACCCTGCACAGTTGCACCTACAGTATAACTATCTGAAGCCAGGTGCTTGTGTGCTTCTTCTGATACTATTAATAGCACAGGCAGGCTCTTGAAGTATTTCCAGTTAGTGTACTGTGTACCCTGCACAGTTGCACCTACAGTATAACTATCTGAAGCCAGGTGCTTGTGTGCTCCTTCTGATACTATTAATAGCACAGGCAGGCTCTTGAAGTATTTCAAGTTAGTGTACTGTGCACCCTGCACAGTTGCACCTACAGTATAGCTACCTGAAGACAAGTGCAGGTGTTCTCATAATAATAATAATACAGGCAGGCAGTTGATTCTGCTATCTGCAGTGTAATCAGTATATATGTACATCCCAGTTTTGTGCAGCTACATCTCACTGCAGGCCAGTAGTATGTCTGGAAGGCCAACAAGGAGAGGCAGACAGTCACAAGCCAATAAAAGAGGGCAAGCAGGCTCTGCGTCTAGAGGCAACAGTGCTGGTCATGGACACGGTGCATCCTCATCAGCACGTGGTCGTGGGACACGCTTAGCCTTTTTTTCTGCAGCTGGCCATGTTGAGCCGCAACATGCGGAAGACTTGGTTGAGTGGATGATCAAGCCGTCCTCATCCTACTCATCCTCTCTCACCCAGTCTCAGGGTACTTTGTCTGGCAAAGCAGCTGCCAACACGGCCTCTTCCCTCGGCTCAATGGCATCAGTCACTCCTTCCCTAGCCCCACCATGTCCTCCTGAGGAGTCCCCCAAACTGTTTGACCACAGTGTTGGGTACATGCTCCAGGAGGATGCCCAGCATTTTGAAGGCTCCGATGATGGTACTCAGCTAGAGGAAGGCAGTAACGTGAGCCCAGACAGAGGGGGTGCCCAAGAAGGACAGCAATCTGGCAGTCATGTTCCCCCTGCTGTAGCATACTGCCAGGTTTGCTCTAGTGATGAGGAGGGAGGGGATGATGAAGTCACTGACTCCACGTGGGTGTCTGATAGGAGAGAGGAGGAGGAGGAGGCACATCACCAACGAGGCAGGATGCCCTCCAAGGGCCAGCTTAAGGGCAGCACACTGACTGCATCACACCGCAGAGCTCTGCATGTGCAGGGCGCGTCTGTCTCTGTGCGTTATTCCAAAAGTTCTTTGGTGTGGGCCTTTTTTGAGATGAGTGCTGCTATTTTGCAACATATGTCTCAAGCGTATCTCGCGTGGCCAAAACATCTCCCGCTTGGGCACCACATGCTTGACCAGACATATGTTGACCTGCCATGCAGTCTGTTGGTAAGCGTACCTAAAAGACCCACACCAAAGAACAAAGAGGACCTATCCTTCCTTCTCATGAGCTGGGATCTCCAACCCCACTATACCTTCAGTCCTCCCTGAGACCTGCACTGAGAGGAATGAAAGTGTAGAATTAGGTGTGTCACAGACAAGTACTTGCGGGCAATCTGCTATTGGTACCCCGATGTCAGATTGTACCAGGCAAATTTCCCTGCCCCAGCTGCTGCATCGCAGAAAGAAGTTTGCTCCCAGTCATCCACATGCCCAGCAGTTGAATGCTAGCTTTGCAAAATTGCTAGCACGTCAGCTGCTACAGTACCCGACCGCGAGATTGTGTTTGTGATGGGATCGCGCTGGTTCTCGGCGACAGGGTACTGTGCATGTCGCGCTGGCTCACTCATCGGGAAAGGAAAACTTTTTTTCCTTTCGCGATGAGCGACAGGCAGTGCTGACAGCTGTCTGGTATGAATCCTTAGGGGGAACGCCACGCCAAATTTTAAATGAAAAAAATGGCGTGGGTTCCCCCCCAGGGGCATACCAGGCCCTTAGGTCTGGTATGGATTGTAAGGGGAACCCCCTACGCCAAAAAATCAGCATGGGGGTCCCCCCAAAGTCCATACCAGACCCTTATCCAAGCATGCAGCCCGGCCAGTCAGGAAAGGGGGTGGGGACGAGAGAGCACCCCCCCTCCTTAACCGTACCAGGCTGCATGCCCTCAACATGGGGGGGTTGGTGCCTTGGGGGAGGGGGCACCCTGCAGGCCCCCCCACCCCAAAGCACCTTGCCCCCATGTTGATGAGGACAAGGGCCTCTTCCCAACAACCCTGGCCGTTGGTTGTCGGGGTCTGTGGGTGGGGGCTTATCGGAATCCGGGAGCCCCCTTTAATAAGGGGGTCCCCAGATCCCAGCCCCCCACCCTATGTGAATGAGTATGGGGTACATGGTACCCCTACCCATTCACCTAGGAAATTAAAGTGTTGATAAAAAAAACACACCACACAGGTTTTAAAAGAAATTTATTAGGCAGCTAATAGGGGGCTCCCAGATTCCGATAAGCCCTCCGCCCACAGACCCCGACAACCAACGGCCAGGGTTGTCAGGAAGAGGCCCTTGTCCTCATCAACATGGGGCAAGGTGCTTTGGGGTGGGGGGCCCGCAGTGTGACCCCCTCCCCCAAGGCACCAACCCCCCCATGTTGAGGGCATGCAGCCTGGTACAGTTCAGGAGGGGGGCTCGCTCGTCCCCACCCCCTTTCCTGACCGTCCGGGCTGCGTGCTCGGATAAGGGTCTGGTATGGATTTGTGGGGGACCGCCACGCTGATTTTTTGGCGTAGGGGGTACCCCTTACAATCCATACCAGACCTAAGG
Organism: Aquarana catesbeiana; assembly: GCF_042186555.1. Classification (NCBI taxonomy): domain Eukaryota; kingdom Metazoa; phylum Chordata; class Amphibia; order Anura; family Ranidae; genus Aquarana; species Aquarana catesbeiana. The sequence continues at coordinate 426,776,753 of NC_133327.1, read as the reverse complement.
GCCTGGTATACACCTGGGGGGAACCCATGCCATTTTTATTCATTTAAAATTTGACGCGGCGTTCCCCCTCAGGATTCATACCAGACAGCTGTCAGCACTGCCTGTCGCTCAACGTGAAAGGAAAAAAAGTTTTCCTTTCCTGATGAGTGAGCCCTCTCGGCGCTGGCTCCCGCGACGGGTCTCGTAGGTGTCAAATCTCACAGAGAAAAGCTGTGAGATTGCCACAATATCGCGGTCACCTACTGTACCTTTTCAGTTGGTAGACTCTGCCCCCTTCTGTGAGTTTGTGGAATGTGAGGTTCCTCAGTGGCAGGTTCCCAAATGCCACTTTTTCTCACGGAAGGCGATTCCGCCTCTCTACCGGCATGTGGAAGGCAATGTCTTGGCCTCGCTGGACAGGGCGGTCAGCAGTAGGGTGCATATTACCACTGACTCATGGTCCAGCAGGCATGGACAGGGACATTACCTAAGTTTCACGGCGCATTGGGTGACTCTGCTGGCAGCTGGGAAGGATGCAGGACAAGGTGCAGTAGTATTGGAGGTTGTTCCGCCACCACACCTCCAAAATGCTACTACTGGTGATTCTGACACACCTCTCTCCTCCACCCCCTCCTCTTCTTATTCCTCCATGGCCTCTTCCTGTGCTTTGTCCTCGGAACCAGCGGTGCTCCGTAGGCATTCAAGTGGCTACACAAGTACACAGGCCAAAAGATGCCATGCGGTGCTTGAGCTGGTGTGCTTGGGGGACAAGAGCCACACTGGGGCAGAGATTCTGTCAGCTCTGCAGGGGCAGGTTCAGAGTTGGTTGACGCCAGGCCAGCTTAAGCCAGGTATGGTGGTTTGCGACAATGGCACCAACCTCCTCTCCACCCTCCAACAGGGACAACTGACCCATGTGCCCTGTTTGGCTCATGTCCTTAACTTGGTGGTGCAGCGGTTCTTGGGCAGGTACCCAGGCTTACAGGATGTCCTAAGGCAGGCCAGGAAAGTCTGTGTGCATTTCCGCCGGGCATATAATGCCAGTGCTCGGCTGGCTGACCTCCAAAAGGAATTTAACCTGCCCAAGAACCGCCTAATCTGTGACATGCCCACCAGGTGGAACTCAACGCTGGCCATGCTGCAGCGGCTGCACACACAGCAGAGGACCATCAATGAGTACCCGTGAGACTATGACACCAGGAAAGGGTCAGGGGAGCTTGTTTTTTTCCCCACACCAGTGGGCCATGATCAGGAATGCATGTACAGTCCTGTCACCATTTGAGGAGGCCATGAGGATCGTGAGCAGTGACAGTGCATGCATCAGTGACACTGTCCCCCTTGTCCACCTGTTGGAGCACACGCTGCGTGGAATAAGGGACAGGGCACTTGAGGCAGAACAGAGGCAGGAAGAGAAGGACTTCCTTAGCTCTCAAGGCCCCCTTTATCTAGACAGTGTTCCTGCGTGCCCGCCGATCACCCAGGATGAGGAGGAGGAGGAGGATTGTGTCAGCATGGAGGTGGAGCCTGGCACTCAGCATCAGCAGCAGTCTTTAAGGGATCATTTACAGTCCCAAGAAACCCATAGACTTGTATGTGGCTGGGAGGAGGTGGCTGCGGATCATTTCATCCTTAGTGACCCAGAGGACTCCTGACCGAATGCCTCAGCAAACCTATGCTGCATGGCCTTCCTGATCCTGCAAAGCCTGTGGAAGGATCTTCGTATTTGTGGTATCAAGGAGAGGGATCATTACTGGCTGGCAACCCTCCCTGATCCACTTTACAAGGGTAAGGTTGCGGACGTTATCTTGCCGTCACAGAGGGAGCAGAGGGAGCAGAGGATGAAATATCTTCGGGAGGCCTTGCAGAAAGGTCTGTGCAACGCATTCCCAGACACTGGGAGGTTACAAACTCCTGTTCCTGGACAACGTGTTACTGAGGCTTCGGTCAGTCAAAGAAGGAGCGGTGGAGAAGGTGGCCGTCTGACCGATGCGTTCAGAAAATTTTTTAGTCCGCAGCCCCAAGGTATGATCGGTTCCAGCAACCATCGCCAGCGTCTATTTTACATGGTGCAGGAATACCTAGGGGCAAGATCTGACTTAGAAACCTTTCTCATCGAAAATCCTCTGGGTTACTGGGTCTTGAGGATGGATCACTGGCCAGAGCTTGCACAGTATACAATTGAGCTACTGGCCTGTCCTGCATCCAGCGTTCTTTCAGAACACACATTCAGTGCTGCTGGAGGCTTTGTAATCGATCACAGGGTGCGCCTGTCCATCGACTCGGTCGATCGACTGACCTTTATAAAAATGAATCAGTCTTGGATCACCACCAGATACCAAGCACCTGACGCTGATGTAACCGAATAATTTTTTTTGAAATGTCAAATTCCTTCAAGACTCCCTATGCTGATGCTGAGTGACTATCATGTTATGCTGAGTGACTATCCTCTTCCTCCTCAATGATCATGCTGATAGTTTGTAAGAATATTTTTGATTCTGAGTGCCGCCACCAGTGGCTAAGGCCCAATTTTTCAGCCCCTGTCTAACAGGGGTGTGTAATTACAATTTTTGATGCCATATTTTGCATGGAGGGTTTGTTGGTGCGCTCAACTAGAGTATTTCTGAGGTGTTGCAGTGTTGTGGCACCAGCACCAGTGGCTAAGGCCCAATTTTTCAGCCCCAGTTTAACAGGGGCGTGTAATTACAATTTTTGATGCAATACTTTGCAGCAGGGCTCGTTCCTGTGCTCCAACTAGAGTATCTGTGAGGGGTTGCAGTGTTGTGGCACCAGCACCAGTGCCTAAGGCCCAACTTTTCTGCCCCTGTTCAACAGGGACATGTAATCACAATTCTTGATCTAATATTTCACAGCAGGGCCCATTCCTGCACCCACCAAGAGTAACTGTGAGGGCTTAAAGTGTTGTGGCAACACCACCACCACCAAAGGCCCAATTTTTCTGCCCCTGTTCAACAGGTGCATGTAATTGCAATTCTTGATCTAATATTTCACAACAGGGCCCGTTTCTGCGCCCACCAAGAGTAACTGTGAGGACTCACAGTGTTGTGGCACCAGCACCACTAACACCACCATAAAAGGCCCAATTTTTCTGCCCCCGTTCAACGGGTGCATGTAATTACAATTCTTGATCTAATATTTCATAGCAGGGCCCGTTCCAGGACCCACCAAGAGTAAATGTGAGGACTTACAGTGTTGTGGCACCAGCACCACCACCACCATCACCAAAGGCCCAATTTTTCTGACCCTGTTCAACAGGGGCATGTAATTACAATTCTTGATCTAATATTTCACAGCAGGGCCCTATGAAGGTCTTACAGTGTTGTGGCAACACCAACACCTAAGGCCCCAATTTCTGCAGAGTATATAGGGCAGGCCCCTACTTTCAAAAATCCAACTTACAAACTACTCCTACTTGCAAATGGAAGGAGACAACAGGAAGTGAGATGAAATCTACCCCTAGGAAGGGAAATTCTCTCCTGTTATGCCCTGTACACACGGTCGGACATTGATCGGAGATTCCAACAACAAAATCCATGGATTTTTTCTGATGTTGGCTCAAACTTGTCTTGCATACATACGGTCACACAAAGTTGTCGGAAAATCTGATCGTTCTGAATGCGGTCACGTAAAACACATACGTCGGGACTATAAACGGGGCAGTAGCCAATAGCTTTCGTCTCTTAATTTATTCTGAGCATGCATGGCACTTTGTGCGTCGGATTTGTATACACATGGTCGGAATTTCCAACAGCAGATTTTGTTGTCGGAAAATTTTACAGCAAGATCTCAAACTTTGTGTGTCGGAAATTCCGATGGAAAATGTGTGCTGGAGCCCCCACACGGTCGGAATTTCCGACAACAAGGACCTATCACATATTTTCCGTCGGAAAATCCAACCGTGTGTACAGGGCATAAGAGTTAATATGGGAAAAGCATTTCTCCTCTCCACTGATGCTTTATCACCAATCCTTGTTTCACTAAAAACCCCAAATTGTCAAAAAACATTTGTCATTGGGACAGAAAGTGAGGTGAAATCTTCTGAAGAAGTGCACAGACAGCAAAACAAATGTCACAGGGGTGATAACCCTTCCCTATGTTTTCCAAAAAGCTTAAAATAGATTTTTTGGCTGGAGCTACACTTTAAAAATGTACCAGTTCAAAATGACAGTCCCTGTCTTGTTTGCACCGCCTGTATACTGCTGTTCAGAGTATATAGGGCCTGGGGGCCCCACACCTTTCCTTTTTTTAATTTGGGTGCGGGGTTCCCCTTAATATCCATACAAGACCCAAAGGACATGGTAATGGAACTGGGGGGTGGGGGGTACCCATGCTATTTGTCTCAATGATTTTCATCCATATTGCCAGGACCCGAGATTACATTAAAGCCGCAAACAGTTTTAAATGACTTTTATTCCTTTAAAAATGTCATTTTGTGCAGGGACTGTTCTAAGCACGGGAAACATGCGCCACTTTACAGGCATAATATAGACACCCCCCAGGTATGATATTTAAAGGAATATTTCACTTTTTTTTCACTTTAAGCATCATTAAAATCACTGCTCCCGAAAAAACGGCCATTTTTAAAACTTTTTTTGCATTGCATTCTCCAAAATGTGTCACTTGATTCCTCCCCCAGCCCTACCTTCTGCTCCCAGTCTTACCACAACTTTCATTAAGGAGATCTTTCGTCTTCATGGGATGCCTTCACATATTGTCTCTGACAGAGGAGTTCAATTTACTGCTTGGTTTTGTAGAGCCTTGGCCAGCTCCTTTGGGATTAAATTGGATTTTTCATCTGCCTTTCATCCCCAGTCCAATGGGCAAACGGAACCTGTCAATCAAAATGTAGAACATTTTCTCCATTCCTTCATCTCAGCCCACAAAGATGACTGGGTGGAGCTTTTGCCCTTGGCAGAGTTTGCCTTAAACTATCACTCCAGTGCCACTTATGGAAAACCTCCCTTCTTCACTGTTTATGGGCAGCATCCATCTGTTTCCTTTCCTGTTCCCATTTCTCCTCTTGTACCAGCAGCAGCTGAAACTCAAAGGTCTTTCAACTCAATCTGGAAAGAAGTCTCTGAGAATTTTCAGCTAGCTGCTTCCAGGCATAAAACGGCAGCAGATCATCATCACTGTCCGGCTCCTAAATTCCTGCCTGGCGATAGAGTTTGGCTCTCTACTAAGCACATCTGACTCCGGGTGCCCTCAATGAAATTTGCCCCTAGCTTCATTTCCTATTCTCTGTCAGATCAATCCAGTTGCTTTCAAGCTCCGTCTGCCCTCTCATCTCAGGATACCCAACGCCTTCCATGTCTCCCCGCTCGGGCCACTGGTCCTCAATTGCATTTCTCGCCCTTCTTCTCACCCTGCTCTTGTGGCTGATACCATGGATCAGTATGAGATTAAAGAAATATTGGACTCCAAGTACTCCCGAGGGAAGCTACTCTATCTGATTGATTGGAAGGGCTATGGTCCGGAGGAGAGGTCTTTGGTTCCTGCCACCGATGTCTCAGCCCCACGTTTGGTGACCAGATTCCATCGGAAATTTCCCTCCAAGCCAGCCCACAGACGTGTAGGGGGACCTCTTAAGAGGGGATACTGTCACAGATCAGCTGTGGAGACGATCTATGTCTCCCCTTTACTGCTGTAGGCTGGCTGGCAACTGTTGTTCCACTAGCTTGTGTTCAGCTCTGCTGAACTCTGCAGCTATGGGTGTCACCGGCCTCACCTGCTGCTTAATATATGATTCCTTCCTGCTACTTCCTGTCCAGCCCCTCATGTGCTTCTCTATTTAAATCCCTCTCAGACCAGTTCTGGTTGCTTGAGCAACATTTGTTTCTGAGCTCCCTTCGTGTAACCTGCCTTAACCTGACCTCTCATGAACTGATCTCTTGTGTACCGACTCAGCTTGCTCTGATTATGTTGTCTGAAGCCCGCCCTGACCTTGGCTCGCTATCCAGCTCTCCTTTGCTTCATCCATCCATCCTTGTCTGACAGTGTCTTCTTGTACTTCCCTAGTGAGCAGGGTAAACCCGGGGGTCGTGACCTGAGGTCAGCATGCAGCTAAGCCCAAACCATCATGAGGGGGTCCCTGGCAGAATATCGGCTAGCCCTTAGACTCCATGCCCTAGGGGATCCATGTCACCTGCTCACCTGTGGGCTCACTGTAAGTAGTACCATGACAATAGGTTCTAGACCTATGATAGCCCCCTCTGGGTAGGGGACATCCTGAGCCCTCCTTTATCCATGAACACTGGGTGCATTTACCACATCGATATGATCTTTTTCCACCTATTGCTCCCTCCAAGGTATCTGGCACTGACAAATGGCTGTGTACTAAATTGTCCCTAATGGAACGAGATCTACCATAAACTATTTCAGGTCTGTTAGACACATATTTCGAAATCACCTGATCCTCTGCCAAAAAGTGCCAGATTGCAGAAGGAATCCTGATGTGCACTGAAGGTGGTGATTCATTTAGTGGTAGAATTAGTGTCTAGAGTTCCAGTTTTAAAGATCAAGGATTCGCGTGAGCGGGATTTAGCCCTTTGATATGCCCTTTTCAGTACTTTCTTGTTATAACCCCTTAATCTTAACCGTCCAAAGAGAGCTTTTGCCTCAGATTCAAAATCCTCCTCCCTGGCACAGTTCCAACGTAGTCTAAGGTACTGACTAAATGGGATACTGTGTACCAGGGAGCGAGGATGGGTGCTGGAATAGTGTAGGATAGTATTCCCAGCGGTTGCCTTACGATACAGGTTACTAAGTATAGAGCCATCAGAATTGAGAAATAATTCTAGGTCCAGAAAAGGAATACTATGCATATCAGACTGCATAGTAAATTTGAGGTTGAATTGATTAGCCAAAATAAATGTCATGAAATCAGAAAGCTCATCCATAGTACCTGTCCAGATGACTAGTACATCGTCGATATACCTATGCCAGAGTATTATATGGTGGAGATATATCAACGCAATATCATATGAAAAAAGGGTTCTTTCCCACCCCCCCAGGTACAGGTTGGCACACGATGGGGCACACAAAGTCCCCATCACAACCCCCTGCACCTGGAGGTAGGAAGAACCATTAAAGAGAACAATATTAGTAGTCAATATGTGCTCCAAAAGGATCACAATGAATTTGCAAAGTTTCCAGTTGTTTCTATCCTGTTCTCATAGGAAAGTTGAGATAACCTCAATGCCTTGCTGATGGGGAATACTGGAATTAAGGGCTTCAATATTAATCGCCACCAAGATAGCTCTCGATGGGACAGTAAAACCCTTGATTACCTTACGTAATTCCAAGGTATCTTTCAGGTAAGATGGTAAACCCATAACATGGAGTCATAATTGACTGTCCACATACTTGCTGGCTCTTTCAGTGTGGCATCCAATGCCCGAGACTATGGGGCGTCAGGGGGGATCGACAACTTTCTTATGAACCTTGGAAAAGCATAAAATGTAAGCGTAATTGGCAATTTAACTTCCAAATATTCCAAGAGTTTCCTGTCAATAAGGGTCTGTTGAAATGCCTGGGTCACAATAGATTGGTACTGAGACCTAAATTCAGTTAGCTGTTCCAAAGAAACTTGCCGATATTACTCACTGTTGTCCAAAATGTTGTCACACATGTGAATGTAGTGTTCTTTATCCATCACGACCACATTTCCGCCCTTATCGGCTGATTTGACTACAATCTGGTAATTTTGAGTAATCTTGGAAAGCGCTATTATTTGTGTTTTTGTAAGATTATTTGTAATATGATGTGGGAAAGAGAAACTTTCAATTTGTTTAAGGCAGGGATCCTCAAACTACGGCCCTCCAGCTGTTACGGAACTACACATCCCATGAGGCATTGTAAAACACTGACATTCACAGACATGACAAGGCATGATGGGAATTGTAGTTCCTGAACAACTGGAGGGCCATAATTTGAAGACCCCTTGTTTAAGGGTTTGTTTGAGAAAGGCCCACACAGCTGGGCAGGTCTGAAGGGGGGGGGACTTGGTGGATTTAGCCTTGAATTTCAATGGTACGGGTTCCACTTATATTTCATAATCCTCCTCATCTGAACAGGATGGAGCCGCACATTCGACTCCATCAGAACTCTCATTCTCATCTAATAATTTAATAAGGGTCTTAAGTGTCCTGAAATCTTGGGAGACGCAAAGACCTGTTGTCTTGAGTTACCCTGAGTTTGTGGCCTCCTTTAAAAGGGTATTTGACGTTCCTGCATGCTCCGCTTCTGCTGCCAAGTGCTTCATGTCCATCAAACAGAGTACGAGAACTGTTGCCGATTACGCCATTGAGTTCCGTACTCTGGCAGCAGAGGTTGCTTGGAACAATGAGGCCCTCTTGGCTGCTTTTTCTCATGGTCTCTCGGATTCCATCAAGGATGAGGTAGCAGCCTGAGATATACCCACTGAGCTGGAGAGCTTAATCTCGTTTGCCATCCTCATTGACTCCAGATTTAGAGAAAGACTTTCTTTTAAGGAACGCTTGTGGAAGCTTCCTGTACATTTGCATCTGAGCTTTGCAGTACCACCCGTGCCTCCCTCATCTCCCATGTCTCCTGGTACCGAGTAACTCAGTGAAGATGAACCCATGCACTTAGGCTTCATGCGTCTCTCTGTGAATGAGAGAGCCTTTAGGAGGAGGGAGAGATTGTGCCTTTATTGTGGCCAGGCAGGTCACTTTTTGAAGTTTTGTCCTACCCGTCCTGGGAACACCCAAACCTTGAGGTTCTGTCATGGACAGACCTTAGGTGGTGTTGTGTCGTCCCCAATTATCCAGAAGGATAACCCCCTGATTTTGGTCACCCTTTCTTGGGTCTATCACTCGATTCCACTGCAGTTGCGTGACACTCCACTTGCCATTGAGGCTCTTGACAGGAGACCTCTACAGCCTGCCCATGTGACTCATGAGACGGTTCCGTTGTCCATGGCCGTAGGGGCTCTTCACCATGAGATAATCCAATTCCAAGTGATTTCTTCTCATAAGTTTCCTTCTGGTTATTGGTTATCCTAGGTTACAGAGGCACAACCCCTCTTTTGAGTGGCTCCATGCTGAGGTTCTCTCCTGGTCACCACAATTCAGTGAAACATGCTTCCAGAAGGTAGCCAAGGTCCTGTGTACCTCTTAACTCTCCTCCCTGCCAGAGGAGTACCATGATTTTAGCGATGTCTTTGACAAAGGTCAAGATGGTAGTTTTCCTCCACACCGGCTGTATGATTGCGCAATCTACCTTCAACATGGTGCCACTCCCCCTCGCGGCTGGTTTTACCCTTTGTCGGTCTTGGAGGATAAAGCCATGAAGAAGTATGTTGCAGATGCACTTTCTCGGGGTTTCATCTGCAAATCCTCATCTCCTGCTGGTGCTGGTTTCTTCTTTGTGAAGAAGAGGAGCGGTGAACTGAGACCTTGTATTGATTATAGGGGTCTCAATCATTTCACAATTAAGAATGCCTACATGATCCCGTTGATTACAGAGTTATTTTACCGCCTCAAGGGAGCAACGGTTTTCACTAAGCTTGACCTGAGAGGGGCTTACAATCTTGTGAGGATTAAGGAGGGTGACGAGTGGAAAACTGCGTTTAATACCAGAACAGGCCATTATGAGTATCTCGTAATGCCTTTTGGCCTTTGTAATGCCCCGGCAGTTTTCCAGGAATTTATTAACGATGTCCTCCGAGATTTGTTGCAGTTATGTGTGGTGGTTTATCTCAATGATATCCTCATATTTTCCAAGTCCCTGGAGAGCCACCACACAGATGTCTGTCGTGTGCTTCAGAAATTAAGAGAGAACAATCTCTATTGTAAACTGGAGAAGTGTGAGTTCCTTCCGGAACAGGTTAAATTCCTGGAGAGGAGATGCCGCTCACAAATCTTCCAAACCTTGAAAGACTGCTCCCGCCTTACTGTGAACTTGATTCAGGTGCTGGCTCTGCACAAGTTTAAGTGAAAATAAAAAAGTCCTGGATTGCCGCACTCTGAAGAAAACGCATCTTTATTGAAAAGCGTGAAAAATCCAAAATACAGTCACATAGATGGAGACAAAAAACAGGGTACAATAGCTAACGTGTTTCACATCATGAGATGCTTACTCATAGCTAGGTTAAATTCCTGGGCTATGTCATTTCCACTGCTAGTTTTTCGATAGATCCAGAGAAACTTTTGGCAGTCCTACAGTGGCCTCGACCCGTGGGGTTACATCCTCTACAGCATTTCCTGGGTTTTGCCAACTATTATCAGAAGTTTATTCGTAACTTTTCATCTCTGGTCAAGCCCCTGACCGATATGACCAGAAAGAACGTTAACCCACAGAGTTGTTCTCCGGAGTCCATTAAGGCCTTTGAAAGTCTCAAGGCTGCCTTTGTTTCTGCTCCTGTGTTGGCACATTGTCAGGTCACCTTGAGGCTAGGTGACAGATGCACTCTGTAGGATTCAGAAGTGCACCGCTAGGTAGTGGACCCTAGGACTGACTGCTGCAGATTGAACCCTGGGAGGTTCAGGAAGCAGGTCTACTGGATCACTGACACAGATCCCACTGGGAGCTAGAGCATAGATTCCCCAGGGTGTGGAGTCTAAGAGCCAGCAGCTGTTCACCAGAGCCTCTAGTGTTGAGGATGGACTGCGCTGCAGTCTGGCTCCAGGTTGCGGCCCCCAGGGTCTCACAGCTCATGCTCACGCTAGACTACAGGAGAAGAGAAGGAGGTAGAACGCTGGAACAAGGAAAGTAAGGGACAAGCCAAGGTCGGGGCCACAAGCAGACAAGGACAACAGAGTTCACGCCAAGGTTCAGGGTCACAGGCAAACAGGGATGGTCGAGGACACGCCAAAGGTCAGGGTCACGAGCAGACAGGAATAGTTAAGAACAGGCCAAAGTTGGTAACTGGAATCAGACGTAGGAAACACAGCAAGTACACATGGAGGCTAACACACAATGGTTGATCAGCACTGCTGGCTTGCAGTGCACAGGTTAATATAGGGTTCCCTGATAGGGCCTGGGGTGGGGACATGCTTAGAGGAGAGGTTATAAAACCAGTCAGGTGAGAGGCAGCTGGTCTCAGAGATAAACACATGGAGACAGGTAAGTTGACAGAAAAAACTCTATTGCATAACCATGACACACATCCTGATCCTACGTTACTTTTTATCCTTGAGGTTGATGCTTCTGAGACTGTTGTTGGCGCCCTTCTGTCTCAAGGTCCTACCTCTGAGAGTGCTATGCATCCTTGTGGCAAGTTTTCCAAAAAATTGTCACCTGCCGAGTGCAATTACGAGATTGGTGACAGAGAGCTGTTGGCAAACATTTTAGCCCTGAAAGAATGGAGATATCTCCTCAAAGATACCACTGTGCTGGTTCTCATTCTTACTGACCATAAGAATCTCACATTCTTGTCTGAGACTAAATGCCTCTCTCCCAGAAGGGCGCGATGGGCTCTTTTCTTGTCAAGTTTGAATTACATTGTCTCATTCTTACCCGGTACTAAGAATGTAAGGGCTGGCGCCTTGTTACGACAATTTTCCTCCACTTCCAAGCTGGAGCTGGTTCCAGTTCCTATAAATCCTCATGATCGTATTCTGGCTACGGTTCACACCAATCTTACTTCTCCTTTGGGTGACAAAATTCTTGCTGCTCAGGTCGCTGCTCCTCCTGAGAAACGTTGTGACCGCTGCTTTGTCCCAGAGAGTCTCCGTACTGCCGTGCTCCAGACTTACCATTCTCCCAAGGCAGCTGACCACCCTGGTAAGAATCAACTCGTTTGGGCCATTTCCCAACAATTCTGGTGGCCTAGTCTACGTGCTGATGTAACTGCCTTCATAGCTGCCTGTTCCATGTGTGCTCAGAGTAAGACTCCACGACACCTTCCAGTGGGCCTCCTACAACCCATACCCAATGGAGAGAGGCCCTGGACCCATCTGTCTATGTCTATTTCATTGTGGAGTTGTCCAACTCCCAAGGCAACACAGTTATCCTTATGGTGGTTGACCAGTTCTCAAAGATGTGTCATTGTATTCCCCTTAAGAAGTTGCCCACTTCTAAGAAACTGGCTTCCATTTTTGCTTGGGAGATCTTTCCCTTACATGGGCTACCCAAGGTGATTGTCTTGGACAGGGGTAGTCAGTTTGTGTCCCAGTTCTGGCGAGGCTTTTTTGCACAGCTGGGAATTTAGCTTGCTTTCTCCTCTGCGTATCACCCGCAGTCTAATGGTGCTGCAGAATGAGACAACCAGTCCTTGGAGCAATTTCCTACATTGCTATATTTCTGACCATCACAACAACTGGTCAGACATCTTACCGTTTGCTCACAACAGTGCCTTGAATTCTGCTTCCCGATTGTCTTAGTTTATGGCGAATTATGGTTTCCAACCTTCCATGTTGCCTGACTCGTTTGTTCCGCAGAGTATTCCTGCGCTAGTGGAGCATCTCCATAGTTTTCGTTCCACTTGGGCACAAGTCCAGGAGGCTTTGCGTCATGCTAATGATAGGTACAGACTCCATGCTGACCGCAGACGCCTGCCTGAGCCTTCCTACTAGTTTGGGGACAGAGTTTGGCTGTCATCTCGCAACCTCCAACTTCGTGTTCCCTCACTGAAGTTTGCACCTCAGTTTATTGGGCCTTTCCGTATCCTTTGCAGGATTAACCCAGTGGCTTACGCGTTGGACCTTCCTCCTAGTATGCGCATCTCAAATGTGTTTCATGTTTCCTTATTGAAACCGTTGGTCTGCAACCGCTTTACCACCTCGGTGTCATGTCCTCACCATATACAGGTTGAGAACCATGAGGAGTATGAGGTACAATTCATTGTTGACTCCTGTAGGTTCCGTGGGCATACAGTACCTGGTGCATTGGAAGGGGTACGGTCCGGAGGAACGCTCCTGGGTCTCATCCTCAAACGTACATGCTCCTGCCCTCCTCTGTGATTTCCATAGATGTTTTCCCTTCAAGCCTGGTGGTCCTCCGAGGGGGAGGGGTCGTTGAGGAGGAGGGTACTGTCAGGACTGGCTCAGCCCTTCCTTCTCTGAGCTGGCCGCTCAGCTGTCTGCAAATTGCCAGCTGTCATCTCTCTCCACAGTTAACCAGCTGTTGTGGATCTGCTCGTCAGTCCCGCCTACTTAAAGATCTCCAGCTCACTTCATTCCTGCCTTCGCCTTGGTGACATCACAAGAAACCATCTCCTGCGTTCCTGTTTAAAGACTGGCTTTGCTGACATCCCTTCTGGCTCCTTATCCTGCTTGCTGTTCCTCTACTTGGATCCCTGACTTCTGGCCTGGCTGATTACCCGCTCTGGTTACTGAACTCTGGCTTGGCTGACTACCCGATCCGGTTACTTGACTCTGGCTATGCTTTGACTACGCTTACTCTATTTACCTTTTTATTTTTATTAATAAACAAGTGTGATTTTACTGTGCTTCTGTCTCGGTCTGGTTCATGGTTTCTGACAGTCACTCTCTGTGGCTGCAGTTGCCTAAAGATATATATGCCACATATGCCACAAATTTTGTAAGCACTCATATATATCTTTGTAATTATATTATATTATGTGATTAAATACTGTTTATACTGCTGTTTTTGTATTGAATACTAATGGTACGTTTTGCAATTTATATAATGTTACAGATGCATGCTGAGTCACCCTGAAGAAGCAGTTTGTGAAACGCGTCGGCTTCTCTGCATGTTTAAAGCATATTTTTCATATCATGTGCACTAAGTATCTTCCTTGGTCAAACTTTATCTGACCTATGAGATTATAAATCTTTAAAAATTTTATATTACCTGTGATAGTGCTTGCCTCAGTCTGACAGTTTAAACATTTTCACTAAAATCCCACTATTCTCTGAAAGAGATTCTTTCTCATACTCTTCTTGTGATGCAATGCCTATATGTACAAACTTTTTAACATTTAGGTAATATGATATGATTTTTCATTCTTAGACCATAACAACATCATATTGCAGAGATCTCCCCGAGGAAGGAGTCTCAGAACTCTGAAACATGTTGGATTTGCTTATGTAACCCCTGCATGTACATGAACAGTAACATTATGTGACGTTGTTATGAGTAATATTGTACCCCACTTTTACTATGTACAAGCTTCATGATTTCATTGTCAGTGTATGTCAAATGACTTTTTTTCTACTAATAAAATTATAGTTTTTATATAAATATGTTTACTCTTTGAGTCTTTAAAGTCCCATTTTAGTGGGGGAAAATTATTTTTCTAAATCAGCCAATGGGGTGGGAGTCCCAGGTAGCCAAGACAATCCTACAACATCGCTGGTTTGAGATGGGCTCAGGTAAATATTGTGGGGGGGCTGAGGAAAAGGATTTTTATGCACACAGAAGGCTTTTTATCTTAATGCACAGAATTTACAATCACTTACATACATCTTGCAATACACTGCTGAGGACATATGTAATCTGAACTAATTATGAAACATGGGAGCTGACAAATAGGTCTCATAGAACAATTACTCTCTGGCAGCAAAAAATCACATACCTTAAATGATATTACATATGGTCAAATTGCCTTGTATCCTCTTTGGAACCACCCCAATCTTTTGTGTCCCCGGATATGCCGTGATGGATTGCTGTAATTCTGTAAAGCTTTCAACTATAGGCCTTTGCTTCTATGTACAATATACATACATAACACCATCTTTATTCTCCTGAGGAAATGGTTAAACTCCACTTAACATGCAGAGAGAAAACAGTCCCAAAAGGATATTGGCTGACCTCTATAATCAAATCTGATTTAAGGAGAGATTGTGATTGAAGCTGACATTATTGTTTAATGTATACACTGCATGACTTCATGTTTTTTTTTTTCATTATTGTATACTATATTTTTCTATGTTTGAAATAAAATGTTATGCTCATTTAAGACCAGTTGATGTTGAGTACCTGTAATTGGTGTCAGAATAGTCCCATTTAATGTCACTTTCGAAAAATAAAGTTTCACTTAATATTTCTGGATGAAAGATGCCTCCAAAACACCATCACATCTTAAAGAATACGATTCATATAAATCATTATATTGTGAACATTTTAATTTAGTATTCACGACTGAAATAAATGGCAGCTCTCTGGCTCCAAAGTTGTTTCATACGAAAAAGAATATGATTCTGTGAAGTGAATCCATACAAATGACCTGTGCTGTAATACTTTCTGGGCAGAAATAACTCAAATTTTTGGACAATGCAATTTGCTTATTGAATTGTATTAATCTATATTTATTGAGTAACAATTTTATATATACATAAAACTGTAGTACAAAGGTGATATATACATCTCCAAAAAAACAACAATTCTCAAATCTCTAATAAACACTACAATATTAGAGTGTATAGGATATTTGACATAAAAACCCCTCACAGGGGCCATTACGTCTATATAATAGTTAATTCTAATACTAGTGGAGAGGAAAGGCCAATACTGAAGCATATCTTTTAACAATAAAACATATGTTTTTAACAGCTCTCGTTTAGAGTTAGACACATCCCAAATTCTTAATACCAGGAAGAGTTATAGTATCTAGGTCCTTAACATCTATCATCAAAGCTAAGGGGGTGTGAATAACAAAATACAAAAAAGGGGGAAGGTGAAAATGAGAAAGAAAAAAAAATAAGTAAGAAAGAAATATAAAAAAAGTAATGGGGTATGACAACCAGATGCTGCTCCACGTCAGGCAACCTCGGACCAATTCAGGTCCTACAGTTGTCCCCCTATAATTTTTTCGCATTTCTGATTATTCCCTACATAATTTCCACGGGAGCCAAATTTGTTGATATTGTCCATATGTTTCCGATTCGTGTGCCAGAAGAGACTGCATCCTCTCAATATAGTCAGTTTCTACCACCCATTCAATTAAAGCAGGAGCTTGTGCCATTTTCCAATGGCGTGATATGACAGACTATCTATTATCAGCCAATGTCTAAGGAGATATTTTTTATTGTGTTTAGGAGAACCGGGGAGAATAGATAGTAAAGTGATTTGTGGAGTGTTGGCTACAGTCATCCAGATAACGGTATTATAAAGCCGCATTATCAGATCCCAAAACTCATGAATAGTTGGGCATTCCCACCGAATATGCAGAAGAGATCCCTTGGTAGAATGACAGCGCCAACATGTATCTGTAACATCTGGGTTTATCCGGTGAAGCAGCATCAGACACCGGTACCAATGGGAGAGAAGTTTAAAATGTGTCTCATACGCCATAGTCGCCAATAACAAACAATGGGTAAGGGTAAATGAGTTAGCCCATTCCTCTGTTGTGATTTGTATCTTCAAATCTAATGGCCATTTAACTGCATATTTCTAAAATCCAGGATGAAGTTTCATAAAAAGTAACTTATATACCACTGAAAGGACACGGTTCAAAACAGAGTCTTGCAAAAGCAAAGACTCAAAAATATCTGGTTCCTTGATCACTAGGTCAGTTGATGAAAAAGAAGAAAGAAATGACTGTAATTGACAATATTCTAACAAATGCTTAATTGAATGCTGTTGCATAGGGATCAGATTTGACAAAGACAAAAGATTCCCTGACAGAAGATTAGAGATATTTGGCAGGAGTATATAGCTGGCAATCCTTGCCACATCCCAAATAAAGAGAAACTTTAGAAAGGAGGTGCCCCAGGGATTTTCTGGGCAAGGAAGGTAAGCCAGAATAACAGGTAATATTGTAAAAAAGTATAAATTTATTGAATTTACATATATATTAAAATTGCACAAGTACACCTAAAAACAATGAATTTGAACATGGTCGAATAGAACAGCAACTGAATACTGGAACACACTAGCCTCAAATATGGAGGTTACAGTGAATGTGTGGTCACAGATGATCCCAACATTTTTTTGGAGATGGAGGGTGTGAGTAGTCAATTTCTTCTTCAGGGTTTTTTTTTTACAGGCTGTTTGTTCTATTCAAAAAGGTGTACATAAAGAAAAACACATAAGTACATATAAGTGCTAGAGAAAATATGAGTGTATATGGATACAGCAAGTAAACAGCAAGATATCTATTCGTGGGACATGGGAATACATCATACTCACAGAGGATCATGTCTTTGGAAATGTAATACACATCAGAAGTTCACAAATAGGAGGGGCTTGCATCTCTGCATTCGCTAAGTTGCATGAGGGACTCTGGAAACCAAGAGTGAGTGTGCAATAATGCGTCTCACATTAACCAAGGGTGATGGAATTTCTAAGAGGCCTTTGTGTGTAAAAAAGTGCATGCTAAGTAGCCTTGCAGCTTCACCTGGCTGGAAAATGCACCAAAAATCGCAGAGATCGCCATAAGATGGGAAACCAATCTAACAAAAAGATAAAAAATATATGATCATGGTATCAGATCATGGGTGAAAAATGAATGCACAAATACCTAGAAATAACGAGTAATGGGTAAGTATGTATATATTCGCTGCTAAGCTGAAAATTAATCATCTGCAAACAAACCCAAAAGCACTCACCTCTTTCTATAGTGTTAAAGAGTAGATGGTGGCTATTAGGGATGGACTTCATGTTTGGGTCAATCATGATTTCAACCCAAACTCAGCGTTCTTGCAATTTGGTGAGCAGGCAAACTAAATGGCCAGAATTGCTAATTTCACCCATCTGCCTACCTCTATGGCTGCTGCAGCTGGAAGACATTTTTTCTATATATAGAGAGAGCAATGTTAAACAGCATCACATCCCAATTATATACAAAGAACAAACCCCCTGAGGGAAGGACACTGGATTTTTACCGGTGCCTAAGAATGAACAGACTAAAAAGATACTTTACAATTTTTATTAACATAAGATTCTTAGATAGTACAAATTAATTTAAAAATAAACAATAACAATTCCTTATTTAACCTAATCAGGGCCGTCTTTAATATTGATTGGACCCTGGGCAAATGTTTTCTTGCCCCCCCCCATACAATTTCGCTCTCCACCTGCTCTGAGACATACAATAAATAGCAGCTAGACTTAAAATCAGTTTACTGTATCAGATCAGGCAGCGTTTGCGATTGGTTGCCAGAGGTTAGTGTATCATTACCACTTACTGACTGGTTGCTAGAGGTCACAGCACACATTACGGCTCACTGATTAGTTGCTAGATGTTACAGCACATGATTTCTGCTTGTTGATTGGTTGCTAGAGATTACTGTGCAGTAATACTACTCACTGATTGGTTGTTAAAGGTTACAGCACATCATCTCCTTACAGCAGGGGGCATGATATACATATGAATGCCACCTTTATTTACATATCTATGCCGCTATATCTATATCGGATACTGCTATTTACATATGAATGCTGCTATTTACATATGAATGTCGGTTATTTACATGTAAACACAGGGTCTGCAGGCGAGTCATCTGTACACAACAATAGGGCAGAGCTAGGCAGCATTAGTAGTAGCACTTCACATTGAGATATTAGTACACAGCTAGGGACTAAAACTTCAAGAGACAAGGGAATTTAAAGTGGGATAGTTGGCAAACATGAGGCAGCTGCTTTGGGCCCCACAACAATGACAGGGCCCAGGGCAGCTGCCCCTTTTGACCTGCCTTAAAGACGGCCCTGAAGCTAATGTCCTCCCCTTTATAGATACTGCAGCCTCCAAATGTATAGAGGGGGTCCTATTCCACCTTGTTGTTGCCTCTAATGCCCTGTACACACGACCAGTTTTCCTGTGGGAATAAACTCTGAAGGTTTTTCTGACGGAGTTCCAACGGAATTCCGCTCAAGCTGTCTTGCATACACACGGTCACACCAAATTCCGACCGTCCAGAACGCGGTGATGTACAACACGTATGACGGGACTAGAAAACGGAAGTTCAATAGCCAGTAGCCAATAGCTTCCGTCTCGTACTTGCTTCAGAGCATGCGTCGTTTTTGGTATGTCGGAACAGCATACAGACGAGCAGTTTTCCCAATAGGAATTGGTTCCGTTGGAAAAATTTAGAACATGTTCTCTTTCTAGATCCGTCTAGGATGGGTTATAGGCATGGTACATGTGTATATATATTAGGTATGTATGTATGAAGAGACTGGTAGTTTCATCTGAATATTACTTAATTTGCATTTGGAACTATTATGGGTGGACCTTGGATTTAGTTTCTGCAATCAGTAAACCCTAGATATAAGATTCTATGGTGTAAGGACCCTGTTTTTAGGGCTATACTCTCTACCTCTTTCTGGGGGTAGTATGCATCTTATCAGAAAATTATGTCTAGAACTCCCCTGTCTGGCTTTGCCCCCTTTCTATGTAGGATCATTCCCAGTTTGACTCGCTGAGCTATCTCCAACTTTAAGCTCCCCATGTTAATGATTTTGCTGACTTTCACTTAGCACTGGGGAGCTGTCTTGTGCAACTTGAGTAACAGCAGGACAGGATCATTGTGCTGTGGGTCGTCCTGTTGACAGATCACTGGGGTGTTGTTCATCATAGTTACATAGATAGTCAAGTTGAAAAAAGACATAAGTCCATCTAGTTCAACCAATAAAAGGGAAAAAAAATTATACAATCCCATTTACACAATCCTATACCCACAGTTGATCTAGAGGAAGGTAAAAAAAACCCCAGCAAAGCATGACCCAATTTGCTCCAGCAGGAGAAAAAAAATCCTTCCTGATCCCTTGAGAGGCAATCAGATATTCCCTGGATCAGCTTTACCTATAAATGTTAGCATCCAGTTATGTTTGGTACATTTAGGAAAGAATTCAGACCATTTTTAAAGCAATCTACGGAGCTGGACAGAACCACATTTTCACAGCTCTTACCGTGAAGAAACCTTTCCGTATTTGGAGATTAAATCTCTTTTCCTCCAGATATAAAGAGTGCCCCCTTGTCCTCTGTGATGACCTTGATTGATGTTGAATCTAATTTGCTAGACAACATGATTACCTTTGGATTTACATTGTGTGACTTTTTTATTTATATGGTGTCCATATTTTTATTTACCCCCACCTTTCTTGCTCTTGGGAATCTGTGGGTCAGAAGACACTCCATTCAAAGGACTACCCCAGGCACCTCACATCTGCCCTCTTACTGGCAGGTTTGACAGCCATTTCAACAATGCCCCTGCTACCCCTCACATAGACACACCCATCTGAAACTTTACCTCTATCAATTGAAGAGGCCTTAAAATACCAGAAATAGGATCACAGCTCCTGAAAGAAAGATACAAAGTTAAGGATGAAATTGCCTTCACCCTGGAGACTAACTTCAAATAGAAGTTTTGAGCTTTTTGCTCTGTTTTTTGCTTTTTGTCTTTGTTTTTTTTTCTTTATGCTCTCTATTTTATGTTTCTTGCGTTTTGCTCTGTTTTTTTTTTTGTTTTATGCTTTTTGTCTTTTTGTTGTTAGTTTTTTGTCTTTTTTGTAATTTCTCATACATATGTGTTTTTTTATGGCAGTCAATGACATATGGTTTGGTGGTCTTTGCATACCCAAATGGCGGTCTCAGTAGGTTATAATACATCTGTCCTGTATATGTTGGGACGCTTTTTCCGCATTCAGAGTTATGTATTGTGATCATGTAAGTTTGATGTATTTGATTATCAAGTTCTTAGAAGAATGGTTTCCAATGAATGAGATTGTAACATATGGTTTATTTTCCAGAATGGTATCTTTTCCTTGAAGAAGATAATTTGTAAAAAAGACTAACAAAATGCATTGAATTCCCTAGCTGAATGAACTAACAACTGAGCTGTATGGTTGCAGTCTGACAATCAGCTGTGTAGAGGAAAAAATTGATCACCCACGCAAGCCATATGATGTAGATACAAAACAAAAAAGTACCCCTCGGTACTAGTGGGACTTTAACGGCAAACAACTGAATCAATATTATAAAAATTTTTTGTAACATCACCAAAACAGATAAAAACAACATATGTGTCTGACTAGTCGATTCTGTGCAGTGATCCAAGGGGCCCAATGCCTTTTGGGACATAGCCCGTCCCTTCATCAGGGCACTTATCACAAGGGAATCACATGGTTCTAAAAGAGATCAGCATATGGGTCATACCATGTGACAGGAAAAGCGTACAAGACATTATATGGTTTATTATGTTGTAGATACAGTGCTTCTGCTGATAATGACATATTGGAGAAGATAGTTAACAATGATGGGGTCCGCCGTGTGATCAGCAACAGCAGCCATACATTGAGAGAGCACACAATGTCCAGATAGGACAGTGATAGAATAAGAGGTGGGCCCCCACTGTTCCACACAAGTCTCCTGTGTAAAACAATCGCAGATGAATTTGTGCTGGTAATTGAACCGAATTGTGTCCACCAAGCTTGGGGGTACTGTGGAAGAAGGGGAGTTTCGGGGTCAGTCCATGGTCATAATATAGGAAGGGGGTAATGATAACCCCCGTGTATAAGCCACAAATGTAGTGGGGACATAGGATAAGCGGCAAGAGAAGGGATGCCCAATGGGTAATCAGACGCCACAGTGCCACCTCCCCCACTGGGCCGCAATAGGGCTGCCCACTATACGGGAGGCCCCCTGCGCCGGGCAGGATGAAGGGGGGTCCATCTGGGGTGATAATCTCTCATGTAGGACCACTGCAGCTGACCACAAGGCTAAAAGGAGAGATATACAGTTATTACACCGAGTTGAACAGTAGTTGTTTGGAAATAACATCTCACTCAGGGAGAAAAATACAAAGGGTCTGAATAATTGAAAACAGACGCAAATTGGCATTGACCAAACAGATGGGAATGCATATTGTCATAATGCCGGCATCTGTACAAACAAAGAAACTCCAGGATTGTATAGTAGTACAGAGACAGTAAAAGAAATTCAATTACAAAGCTTACTATTTTTCACAATCCCCTGAGGCGAAGCCCTCAAGGAAGGGTCGGAAACTCATCTGCTCATTAAGTCCTGGGGGTGAAGTCACACAAGCTCCGCAATCCAACGTGCTTCACGCTGTAGCAGGAGCTTGTTCCAGTCTCCACCCCTGGGACTTGGATGAACCCTATCCAAAATGAGGGAATGTATGTTAGGAAATCTTTCCTGATGACAATTAATTACATGTCTACCTAGGGGGAGATCAGGGTTGGCCAATTTCATACAGGTCACATGTCGAGAGGCTCTCTTAAAGAATTCTAATTTTGTCTTGCCTACGTAGAAACAGTTGCATTGACATGTCAATAAGTAGACTACCCCTTCAGTTTTGCAATTACTGTAGCAAAATGTGGTTTATGTGTCCGTCCATTGGGAAGTATAATATTCAGTTTAATGTTCATGTATTGGCAGATTGAATACCCACCACATGTGAATGTGCCAAAACTTTTGCAAGGATCATTCCTGTATACACCCACAAATTCACTTCGGACCAATTGGTCCTTCAGTGACATTGCTCGCTGATATGTAATTGCTGGAGTTCTGGATATGTGTGCATTTAAAGTGGGATCTATGTACAGTAGGTGCCAAAACGTTCCAATGATTTTCCTAATAGGTTTGTGTTGTTTGTTGTATTTTTTGATAATTCTAATTACATAGGAATCATCTGTTTTTTTTCTTACTGAATAGTAGGTCCTGTCTCGTCTGATTATTGGCACGCTTGAATCCTTTTTTCAAGCAGGTGTGGGAGTATCCTCTCATGAGGAGTCTCCTTCTTAGCCCCCCAGCCTCCCGAAGAAAGGATTCTTGATTCAAGCAGTTACGTTTAATTATTAAATATTGACTATATGTCATTGACCATATGAGAGGCTGTGGGTGTAGACTGGAAGTGTGTATAATCGTGTTCCCTGCTGTGGACTTACGGTACAGTCCACTTGAGAGGCTACCGTCATTGTTTTTAGTCATTGAGACATCTAAAAATGTAATATTTGTCTCACTATATGTCATGGTAAACTTAAGGTTAAACGCATTTTTATTCATCAACAGAATGCATTGCTGCAAATCTGACGCGGAGCCCTCCCACAACATGAAAATATCATCAATATAGCGGAACCATGCCGCTATATGATGCGTAAGGGGCATAGCCGATTTGTTGGTCAGAAACGACTGCTCCTATTCCCCAGGTACAGGTTGGCATACGAAGGGGCACAGTATGTCCCTGTCGCCACCCCCTGTACCTGGAGAAAATGGGAGCCATTGAAAGAAAAGACGTTATGGCATAAGATGAATTCTAGTGCCATGAGAATGAATTCATTCAATTTGCGATAGTCCTTGTGGGTCTGTGATATGACATGTCTAATAGCTGCCATTCCAAACTGGTGAGGGATAGAGCTATATAATGCAACTAATAGTGCCTGTTGGGATATATGTAAACCCTCCAGATTCTGCAGAAGGTGGAAGGTGTCTCTGACATAAGATGGGAGGTTGGTTACAAATGGTCTTAAACATGCATCCAGAAATCTGCTAAGTTTTTCTGTGATAGATCCTCTCCCCTATACTATCGGTCTCCGTCGGTATGTGAAGATTCTTGTGTACTTATGGTAGACTATAGAAAGAGTGAATTTTGGTAGGTTTAGTACGCAGGAATTCTCAGGTGTCCTGGTCTATGATGCCCTGTGAAAAGGCGTCATCTACCAGTGCATAGAAACCCGCGTCAAACTTGGAAATACTTGCTCTTGAGAGAGGTTTATACCATTCTTTATTGAATAATCTCTTGTTACACATAACTTTATATTGTTTGTTAGACATTATAACAATGTTAACTTCCTTATCCGATGGTTTAATCGTGAGGGAGTGACATTTTTTTCAAATTCTCAATTGCAAGCTGTTCCGATCTAGTAAGTTTACCTTGTGATTTGTGTATTTTCAGTTTTTTAATCTTAGCTGTGACAAGAGTCACAAAACCCGCCAGGTTTGGATTAGTACTCAGGGAGGGAAATTTTTCAGATTTATTTTTAAATTTTACCGTCTGAGGTCGGGGTTCTTTATTCGTGGCATGTTCCTGTAGTAATGTTTCCAGATCTATGGTGTCAATAAGATCGGATGGATCTTGTTCCTCCAGTAGTGATAGCAGATCATCTAGATCTGTATCAGATTGTTTATCTGATGTCATTTTCTTAACTGTATTTTTGGAATATAGGCTTTTGAATAGGAGTTTCCTGGAGAATAAGTTGAAGTCCTTAATAACCTCAAAAGTGTCAACATTGGAGTCTGGACAGAAGCTTAGTCCTTTAGATAGTAGAGCCTCTTCTTCAATAGAAAATGTGTAGTTAGACAAATTTATGATATTCAGTGTCAGTATTAGTGTGGGTTGTATCATTAAATTGTAAATCTATATGTCTGGTGTCCTTTCATACCCTGGTGGTAAAAAAGCATAATTTTCATTAGTAGTAGAGCAAGTAGTGCCCTGCGTGGGGTGTGCACCCGTGTGGAGAGAGCCCAGAGGGCTGAACAGAAATATCATCACGTGCATTCATTTTGCAATCAACTGTGGGGGATACCACTGCAGTTGTATCACATGTTGTAACAATTTTTCATGCAGTAATATATCTTGTGGAAATGTACAGATATATTTTTTTAATGTTTTTAAATATTTGTGAAAAAGATTTCTGTCTTAAAACAATTTTAATATTTAAAAATAAACTTTGATATTTTAATTATAATCTGACCTTTGGTTGCCTTCAAAATCCCATTATGAGTATTTTTTAACTTTCTGTAACATCCTCCAATGCTTCGCCATGGACCTCATGATATTGGATGAAGACTTTAATGTTCCACTCCTACCAGCATTAGACGTGTCAACAGGTAGTTCCTTTCTCCCCTATCAAAGTTCATGGCAGATTAAAAACAGCTCTCAGTCCTCTACCTCCATGACACTAGGCGTTTAATGCACCCAGACACTAAAGCCTACACATACTACTCCAACCCCCATGATAGATATTCCAGAATATATAGTTTTTGCTAACACAACACAATTTACTTAACCAGAGCAATTCAACAACTGAACATATGTTTTTCTCAGACCATGTCCCAATTACCATATCCTTCTCCTTCACTCCCATGGAATACTCTCACAGCTTCTAGAGGCTAAACCCATGAATTGCAAAAGTGTTGCAGCTCTCCTCACCTCCTGCAAAAATTTGATGAATACTATACTATATCCTCAATAACATGCAGGACACTGCATCGATGACCTTTTGGAAAGCCCAAAGATGTGTCATTAGAGGTGAATTTCTGAAACTACAACTGCAAATGAAGGCAGACTCCCAAAAAACAGATAGCTGTGCTAATCAAAAGAGTAGTAACCCTAGAAACACTACACAAAATGTGTAGACCACACTACTTTGACCATGTATTATTCAAGACTGTCTTTCCCAGATAAACTTCATTTCCAAAATGGAAGAGCTAATTCACATTAGCTAACTCAATATGACCCTCTTTTTAAAATCTGGATCAGATGACACCTCTACAATTACTCTGCTGCATGTCCTCAAATAACGCACAAATGACCCTAGCCTTTAATGCCTGGCTAATCAACCCCAACTCTTGCCTTGTTGACTGAAACAGGGAAATCTGCACTCATTGCAGCACTCTACCACAAATCCCCATGGAGTCCCCCTTGTTCCCCATCCCCACCTTCACCTTTTCTTTACCTCCCCAATGATTTGCTACTCTTGCACTACCAAAGATCCTTTATTCTTCTTTCTCCTTTCCCCTCCCTCCTGCCAATCATAACCACTTTCTTTGTACACGCTTAACAAATGCTCCACACTGAATCCCTCATTCCCTTCTCCCCCTTGTTCTCCAACATAAAAATTCCTCACTTATATCTCATCTTCATGCATAAACAGTACTCCTCTAGCATGCATTCAAATTCTCTCTTCATTGTCCCTAGTCATGAGGTTGACTCTTTCTGTAAGACCTGGTGAGAAGAAAACAATGGAAGATTGGATTGCATGGGTGACTGATTTATACAAAATGTGCAAAGTTTTCCATGCTTTATGGCATAAGGATAGTAAATATGCTTCCATAGGAGTCTTTCCTATAAAGAACATTTCACAATCACATTTTAGAAGGAAAGTCACTCAATTAGTGTTACAGTTGCAAAAAGCATTACAGCATGTCTCTTTCTATTTGGTAAAAAGACTGGTGTATTTGTGCCCAAAAACTGACAGTAGGTGCAACATCCACATCTATATAATCCTTGAGGGAGTGATAAGCATGAATCACCTTTTTAGATGGCTGATGGCTGGGAACAAGATAGCTCTGTAGTGATGTGATTTCCCTCTTCCCTCTCCATCTTTACTCATACCTTCCATTAGGGAGTTGTTCCAGTATTTGGAGTATTGCCCAAGGAAAGTTATTCTTTCCCTAGATTCAAAAGTGATCTGTAAATATGCAAATTAGGGATGAGCTTCACATTCGAGTCGAACCCATGTTCAACTCGAACATCGCATGTTCAACCGTTCATCGAATTTAGAACGTTATGGGCCGTTCGCGCCACATTTGAGTGGCGTGTCACGGCTCATAATTCACTGCGGCATCGCAGTGGCTTTGGTGGCTTTGGCCAATTATGGCTCAGGGGGTCTGGTACACGCCCTACACTATATAAGACAGCCTGTGTGGCTGCCTTGTGTAGTGTGTTGCAGCAGCGGCGGACAGATAGACAGAGAGACAGTGTCATTTGATTTAAGTTAGATAGAGAAGGCAGGCGAGTAAGTTAGCTGCACTTACAGTGTATTGTGTATATATATATATATATATATATATATATATATATATACATCCTAGGTGTTGTATGTTTTTTTTGCAGTAATTACAGCTACCGGAAGAAAATTGCTGGTGTTCTTCTGATCCTATTAGTCCTATTACCTACAGTATTTACAGCTAGTGTAGTGCGTCCTCTGCACAGTGTGCACCTAAAGCTACCTGAAGAAAATTGGCGGTGCTCTTCTGATCCTATTAGTGCCAAAGGCAGCTGCAGTATTTACAGCTAGTGTAGTGTGTCCTCTGCACAGTGTGCACCTAAAGCTACCTGAAGAAAATTGGCGGTGCTCTTCTGATCCTATTAGTACCAAAGGCAGCTGCAGTATTTACAGCTAGTGTAGTGTGTCCTCTGCACAGTGTGCACCTAAAGCTACCTGAAGAAAATTGGCGGTGCTCTTCTGATCCTATTAGTACCAAAGGCAGCTGCAGTATTTACAGCTAGTGTAGTGTGTCCTCTGCACAGTGTGCACCTAAAGCTACCTGAAGAAAATTGGCGGTGCTCTTCTGATCCTATTAGTACCAAAGGCAGCTGCAGTATTTACAGCTAGTGTAGTGTGTCCTCTGCACAGTGTGCACCTAAAGCTACCTGAAGAAAATTGGTGGTATTCTTCTGATCCTGTTAGTATAGCAGGCAGCTGCAGTATTAACAGTTAGTGTAGTGCGTCCTCTGCACAGTGTGCACCTAAAGCTACCTGAAGAAAATTGGTGGTGTTCTTTTGATCCTATTAGTACTGCAGGCAGCTGCAATATTTACAAGTTAGTGTAGTGCGTCCTCTGCACAGTGTGCACCTAAAGCTACCTGATGAAAATTGTGTTCTTCTGATCCTATTAGTACCTCAGGCAGCTGCAGTATTTACAGTTAGTGTAGTGCATCCTCTGCACAGTGTGCACCTAAAGCTACCTAAAGAAAATTGGTGGTGTTCTTCTGATCCTATTAGTACCGCAGGCAGCTGCAGTATTTACAGTTAGTGTAGTGCGTACTCTGCACAGTGTGCACCTAAATCTACCTAAAGACAATTGCTTTTGTTCTGATCCTATTACTACCACAGGCAGGCAGCTACAGTATTTACAGTTAGTGTACTGTGTCCTCTGCACAGTGTGCACCTAAAGCTACCTGAAGAAAATTGGTGGTGTTCTTCTGATCCTATTAGTACTACAGGCAGGCAGCTATAGAATTTACAGTTAGTGTACTGTGTCCTCTGCACAGTGTGCACCTAAAACTACCTGAAGAAAATTGGTGGTGTTCTTCTGATCCTATTAGTACCACAGGCAGACAGCTGCTGTATTTACAGTTAGTGTACTGCATCCTTTGCACCTAAAGCTACCTAAAAAAAATTGTTGGTGTTCTTTTGATCCAATTAGTGCCACAAGCAGGCAGCTGCAGTATTAACAGTTAGTGTACTGTGTCCTCTGCACAGTGTGCACCTAAAGCTACCTGAAGAAAATCGGTGGTGTTCTTTTGATCCTATTAGTACCACAGGCAGGCAGCAGCAGTGCTTACAGTTAGTGTACTGGGTCTTCTGCACAGTGTGCACCTAGCTACCTGAAGACAACTGCTGTTGTTCTGATACTATTAATACCTCAGGCAGGCAGCTGCAGTATTTCCAGTTAGTGCACTGTGTCCTCTGTACAGTGTGCACCTAAAGCTACCTGAAGAAAATTGGTGGTGTTCTTCTGATCCTATTAGTGCCACAGGCAGGCAGCTGCAGTATTTACAGTTAGTGTATTGCGTCCTCTGCACAGTGTGCACCTAAAGCTACCTGAATAAAATTGGTGGTGTTCTTCTGATCCTATTAGTACCACAGGCAGGCAGCAGCAGTGCTTACAGTTAGTGTACTGCGTCTTCTGCACAGTGTGCACCTAGCTACCTGAAGACAACTGCTGTTGTTCTGATCCTATTAATACCTCAGGCAGGCAGCTACAGAATTTCCAGTTAGTGCACTGTGTCCTCTGTACAGTGTGCACCTAAAGCTACCTGAAGAAAATTGGTGGTGTTCTTCTGATCCTATTAGTGCCACAGGAAGGCAGCTGCAGTATTTACAGTTAGTGTATTGCGTCCTCTGCACAGTGTGCACCTAAAGCTACCTGAAGAAAATTGGTGGTATTCTTCTGATCCCATTAGTACCGCAGGCAGCTGCAGTATTTACACTTAGTGAAGTGCATCCTCTGCACAGTGTGTACCTAAAGCTACCTGAAGAAAATTGGTGGTGTTCTTCTGATCCTATTAGTACCGCAGGCAGCTGCAGTAATTACAGTTAGTGTAGTGCATCCTCTGCACAGTGTGCACCTAAAGCTACCTGAAGAAAATTGGTGGTGTTCTTCTGATACTATTAATACCGCAGGCAGCTGCAGTATTTACAAGTTAGTGTAGTGCGTCCTCTGCACAGTGTGCACCTAAAGCTACCTGAACAAAATTGGCGTTCCTCTGATTCTACTAGTACCGCAGGCAGCTGCAGTATTTACAGTTAGTATAGTGCGTCCTCTGCACAGTGTGCACCTAAAGCTACCTGAAGAAAATTGGTGGTGTTCTTCTGATCCTATTAGTACCACAGGCAGGCAGCTATAGAATTTACAGTTAGTGTACTGTGTCCTCTGCACGGTGTGCACCTAAAGCTACCTTAAGAAAAATGGGGGTGTTCTTCTGATCCTATTAGTACCACAGGCAGGCAGCTGCAGTATTTACAGTTAGTGTACTGCGTCCTCTGCACCTAAAGCTACCTTAAAAAAATTGGTGGTGTTCTTCTGATCCTATTAGTGCCACAAGCAGGCAGCTGCAGTATTTACAGTTAGTGTACTGCGTACTCTACACAGTGTGCTCCTAAAGCTACCTGAAGAAAATTGGTGGTATTCTTCTGATCCTATTGGTACCGTAGGCAGCTGCAGTATTTACAGTTAGTGTACTGCGTCCTCTGCACAGTGTGCACCTAAAGCTACCTGAAGACAATTGCTGTTGTTCTGATCCTATTAATACCACAGGCAGGCAGCTGCAGTATTTACAGTTAGTGTACTGTGTCCTCTGCACAGTGTGCACCTAAAGCTACCTGAAGAAAATTGGGGGTGTATTTCTGATCCTATTAGTACCACAGGCAGGCAGCTGCGGTATTTACAGTTAGTGTACTGCGTCCTCTGCACCTAAAGCTACCTGAAAAAAATTGGTGGTGTTCTTCTGATCCTATTAGTGCCACAAGCAGGCAGCTGCAGTATTTACAGTTAGTGTACTGCATACTCTACACAGTGTGCACCTAAAGTTACCTGAAAAAAATTGGTGGTGTTCTTCTGATCCTATTAGTACCACAGGAAGGCAGATGCGGTGTTTACAGTTAATGTACTGCGTCTTCTGCACAGTGTGCACCTAAAGCTACCTGAAGACAATTGCTGTTGTTATGATCCTATTAATACCTCAGGCAGGCAGCTGCAGTATTTCCAGTTAGTGTACTGTGTCCTCTGCACAGTGTGCACCTAAAGCTACCTGAAGAAAATTGGTGGTGTTCTTCTGATCCTATTAGTACCGCAGGCAGCTGCAGTATTTACAGTTAGTGTACTGCGTCCTTTGCACAATGTGCACCTAATGCTACCTGAAGATGATTGCTGGTGTTCTGATCCTATTAACACCAAAAGCAGGCAACTACAGCATTTACAGTTAATGTACTGTGTCCTCTGCACAGTGTGCACCTAAAGCTACCTGAAGAAAATTGGTGGTGTGCTTCTGATCCTATTAATACTAAAAGCAGGCAGCTACAGTATTTACAGATAAGTGTTCTGCATCCTCTGCACAGTGTGCCCCTAATTGTACCTGAAGAAAATTGGTGGTGTTCTTCTGATCCTAATCGTACCACAGGCAGCTGCAGTATTTACAGTTAGTGTACTGTGTCCTCTGCACAGTGTGCACCCAAAGCTACCTGAAGAAAATTGGCGTTCCTCTGATCCTACTAGTACCGCAGGCAGCTGCAGTATTTACAGTTAGTGTAGTGCGTCCTCTGCACAGTGTGCACCTAAAGCTACCTGATGAAAATTGGTTGTGTTCTTCTGATCCTATTAATATCGCAGGCAGCTGCAGTATTTACAAGTTAGTGTAGTGCGTCCTCTGCACAGTGTGCACCTAAAGCTACCTTAAGAAAATTGGCGTTCCTCTGATCCTACTAGTACCGCAGGCAGCTGCAGTATTTACACTTAGTGTAGTGCGTCCTCTGCACAGTGTGCACCTAAAGCTACCTGAAGAAAATTGGTGGTGTTCTTCTGATCCTATGAGTACCACAGGCGGGCAGCTATAGAATTTACAGTTAGTGTACTGTGTCCTCTGCACAATATGCACCTAAAGCTACCTTAAGAAAATTGGGGGTGTTCTTCTGATCCTATTAGTACCACAGGCAGGCAGCTGCAGTATTTACAGTTAGTGTACTGCATCCTCTGCACCTAAAGCTACCTTAAAAAAATTGGTGGTGTTCTTCATATCCTATTAGTGCCACAAGCAGGCAGCTGCAGTATTTACAGTTAGTGTACTGCGTACTCTACACAGTGTGCACCTAAAGCTACCTGAAAAAAATTGGTGGTGTTCTTCAGATCCTATTAGTACCACAGGAAGGCAGATGCAGTGTTTACAGTTAGTGTACTGCGTACTCTACACAGTGTGCACCTAAAGTTACCTGAAAAAATGGGTGGTGTTCTTCTGATCCTATTAGTACCACAGGAAGGCAGATGCGGTGTTTACAGTTAGTGTACTGCGTCTTCTGCACAGTGTGCACCTAAAGCTACCTGAAGACAATTGCTGTTGTTATGATCCTATTAATACCTCAGGCAGGAAGCTGCAGTATTTCCAGTTAGTGTACTGTGTCCTCTGCACAGTGTGCACCTAAAGCTACCTGAAGAAAATTGGTGGTGTTCTTCTGATCCTATTAGTACCGTAGGCAGCTGCAGTATTTACAGTTAGTGTACTGCGTCCTCTGCACAGTGTGCACCTAAAGCTACCTGAAGACAATTGCTGTTGTTCTGATCCTATTAATACCACAGACAGGCAGCTGTAGTATTTCCAGTTAGAGTACTGTGTCCTCTGCACAGTGTGCACCTAAAGCTACCTGAAGAAAATTGGTGGTGTTCTTCTGATCCTATTAGTACCACAGGCAGGCAGCTGCAGTATTTACAGTTAGTGTACTGCGTCCTCTGCACCTAAAGCTACCTGAAAAAAAATTGGTGGTGTTCTTCAGATCCTATTTGTGCCACAAGCAGGCAGCTGCAGTATTTACAGTTTGTGTACTGCGTACTCTACACAGTGTGCACCTAAAGTTACCTGAAAAAAATTGGTGGTGTTCTTCTGATCCTATTAGTACCACAGGAAGGCAGATGCGGTGTTTACAGTTAGTGTACTGCGTCTTCTGCACAGTGTGCACCTAAAGCTACCTGAAGATAATTGCTGTTGTTATGATCCTATTAATACCTCAGGCAGGCAGCTGCAGTATTTCCAGTTAGTTTACTGTGTCCTCTGCACAGTGTGCACCTAAAGCTACCTGAAGAAAATTGGTAGTGTTCTTCTGATCCTATTAGTACCGCAGGCAGCTGCAGTATTTACAGTTAGTGTACTGCGTCCTTTGCACAGTGTGCACCTAAAGCTACCTGAAGAGGATTGCTGGTGTTCTGATCCTATTAACACCACAGGCAGGCAACTACAGCATTTACAGTTAATGTACTGTGTCCTCTGCACAGTATGCACCTAAAGCTACCTGAAGAAAATTGGTGGTGTGCTTCTGATCCTATTAATACTAAAAGCAGGCAGCTACAGTATTTACAGATAATTGTTCTGCATCCTCTGCACAGTGTGCACCTAAATCTACCTGAAGAAAATTGGTGGTATTCTTCTGATCCTATTAGTTTCACAGGCAGCTGCAGTATGTACAGTTAGTGTACTGTGTCCTCTGCACAGTGTGCAACTAAAGCTACCTGAAGAAAATTGGTGGTGTTCTTCTGATCCTATTAATACTACAGGCAGGCAGCTACAGTATTTACAGTTAGTGTACTGCATCCTCTGCACAGTGCGCACCTAAAGCTACCAGAAAACAATTGCTGTTGTTCTGATCCTATTAATACCACAGGCAGGCAGCTACAGTATTTACAGTTAGTGTACTGTGTCCTCTGCACAGTGTGCACCTAAAGCTACCTGAAGAAAATTGGTGGTGATCTTCTGATCCTATTAGTACCGCAGGCAGCTGCAGTATTTTTCAGTTAGTTTAGTGCATCCTCTGCTCAGTGTGTACCTAAAGCTACCTGAAGAAAATTGGTGGTGTTCTTCTGATACTATTAGTAACGCAGGCAGCTGCAGTATTAACAGTTAGTGTAGTGCGTCCTCTGCACAGTGTGCACCTAAAGCTACCTGAAGAAAATTGGTGGTGTTCTTCTGATCCTATTAGTACCGCAGGCAGCTGCAGTATTTACAGTTAGTGTAGGGCGTCCTCTGCACAGTGTGCACCTAGAGCTACCTGAAGAAAATTGGTGGCGTTCTTCTGATCCTATTAGTACCGCAGGTAGCTGCAGTATTTAGAATTTACAGTTAGTGTACTGTGTCCTCTGCACAGTGTGCACCTAAAGCTACCTGAAGAAAACTGGTGGTGTTCTTCTGATCCTATTAGTACCACAGGCAGGCAGCTGCAGTATTTACAGTTAGTGTACTGCGTCCTCTGCACCTAAAGCTTCCTGAAAAAAATTGGTGGTGTTATTCTAAACCTATTAGTGCCACAAGCAGGCAGCTGCAGTATTTACAGTTAGTGTACTGCGTCCTCTGCACAGTGTGCACCTAAAGCTACCTGAAGAAAATTGGTGGTGTTCTTCTGATCCTATTAGTACCACAGGCAGGCAACTGCAGTGTTTACAGTTAGTTTACTGCGTCTTCTGCACAGTGTGCACCTAAAGCTACCTGAAGACAATTGCTGTTGTTCTGATCCTATTAATACCTCAGGCAGGCAGCTGCAGTATTTACAGTTAGTGTACTGCGTCCTCTGCACAGTGTGCACCTAAAGCTACCTGAAGAAAATTGGTGGTGTTCTTCTGATCCTATTAGTGCCACAGGCAGGCAGCTGCAGTATTTACAGTTAGTGTATTGCGTACTCTGCACAGTGTGCACCTAAAGCTACCTGAAGAAAATTGGTGGTGTTCTTCTGATCCTATTAGTACCGCAGGCAGCTGCAGTATTTACAGTTAGTGTAGTGCATC
This sequence comes from Aquarana catesbeiana, assembly GCF_042186555.1. NCBI lineage: Eukaryota > Metazoa > Chordata > Amphibia > Anura > Ranidae > Aquarana > Aquarana catesbeiana. Next base: position 426,742,879 of record NC_133327.1, on the reverse strand, counting down.
CTCTGCACAGTGTGTACCTAAAACTACCTGAAGAAAATTGGTGGCGTTCTTCTGATCCTATTAGTACCGCAGGTAGCTGCAGTATTTAGAATTTACAGTTAGTGTACTGTGTCCTCTGCACAGTGTGCACCTAAAGCTACCTGAAGAAAACTGGTGGTGTTCTTCTAAACCTATTAGTACCACAGGCAGGCAGCTGCAGTATTTACAGTTAGTGTACTGCGTCCTCTGCACCTAAAGCTTCCTGAAAAAAATTGGTGGTGTTATTCTAAACCTATTAGTGCCACAAGCAGGCAGCTGCAGTATTTACAGTTAGTGTACTGCGTCCTCTGCACAGTGTGCACCTAAAGCTACCTGAAGAAAATTGGTGGTGTTCTTCTGATCCTATTAGTACCACAGGCAGGCAACTGCAGTGTTTACAGTTAGTTTACTGCGTCTTCTGCACAGTGTGCACCTAAAGCTACCTGAAGACAATTGCTGTTGTTCTGATCCTATTAATACCTCAGGCAGGCAGCTGCAGTATTTACAGTTAGTGTACTGCGTCCTCTGCACAGTGTGCACCTAAAGCTACCTGAAGAAAATTGGTGGTGTTCTTCTGATCCTATTAGTGCCACAGGCAGGCAGCTGCAGTATTTACAGTTAGTGTATTGCGTACTCTGCACAGTGTGCACCTAAAGCTACCTGAAGAAAATTGGTGGTGTTCTTCTGATCCTATTAGTACCGCAGGCAGCTGCAGTATTTACAGTTAGTGTAGTGCATCCTCTGCACAGTGTGTACCTAAAACTACCTGAAGAAAATTGGTGGTGTTCTTCTGATACTATTAGTACCGCAGGCAGCTGCAGTATTAACAGTTATGCCCCGTACACACGGTCGGATTTTCCGACGGAAAATGTGTGATAGGACTTTGTTGTCGGAAATTCCGACCATGTGTAGGCTCCATCACACATTTTCCATCGGATTTTCCGCACAGTGTGGACCTAAAGCTACCTGAAGAAAATTGGTGGTGTTCTTCTGATCCTATTAGTACCACAGGCAGCTGCAGTATTAACAGTTAGTGTAGTGCGTCCTCTGCACAGTGTGCACCTAGAGCTACCTGAAGAAAATTGGTGGCGTTCTTCCGATCCTATTAGTACCGCAGGTAGCTTCAGTATTTACAAGTTAGTGTAGTCCGTCCTCTGCACAGTGTGCACCTAAAGTTACGTGAAGACAATTGCTGTTGTTCTGATCCTATTAATACCTCAGGCAGGCAGCTGCAGTATTTCCAGTTAGTGTACTGTGTCCTCTGCACAGTGTGCACCTAAAGCTACCTGAAGAAAATTGGTGGTGTTCTTCTGATCCTATTAGTACCGCAGGCAGCTGCAGTATATACAGTTAGTGTAGTGCGTCCTCTGCACAGTGTGCACCTAAAGCTACCTGAAGACAATTGCTGTTTTTCTGATCCTATTAATACCACAGGCAGGCAGCCGCAGTATTTACATTTAGTGTACTGTGTCAACTGCACAGTGTGCACCTAAAGCTACCTGAAGATGATTGCTGGTGTTCTGATCCTATTAAAACCACAGGCAGGCAACGACAGCATTTACAGTTAATGTACTGTGTCCTCTACACAGTGTGCACCTAAAGCTACCTGAAGAAAATTGGTGATGTTCTTCTGATCCTATTAATACTAAAAGCAGGCAGCTACAGTATTTACAGTTAGTGTACTGAATCCTCTGCACAGTGTGCACCTAAATCTACCTGAAGAAAATTGGTGGTGTTCTTCTGATCCTATAGTAACACAGGCAAGCACCTGCAGTATTTACAGTTAGTGTACTTCATCCTCTGCACAGTGTGCACCTAAAGCTACCTGAAAACAATTGCTGTTGTTCTGATCCTATTAATACCACAGGCAGGCAGCTACAGTATTTACAGTTAGTGTACTGTGTCCTCTGCACAGTGTGCACCTAAAGCTACCTGAAGAAAATTGGTGGTGTTCTTCTGATCCTATTAGTACCACAGGCAGGCAGCTGCAGTGTTTACAGTTAGTGTACTGCATCTTCTGCACAGTGTGCACCTAAAGATACCTGAAGACAATTGCTGTTGTTCTGATCCTATTAATACCTCAGGCAGGCAGCTGCAGTATTTCCAGTTAGTGTACTGTGTCCTCTGCACACTGTGCACCTAAAGCTACCTTAAGAAAATTGGTGGTGTTCTTCTGATCCTATTAGTATTGCAGGCAGCTGCAGTATTTACAGTTAGTGTAGTGCGTCCTCTGCACAGTGTGCACCTAAAGCTACCTGAAGATAATTGCTGTTGTTCTGATCCTATTAATACCACAGGCAGGCAGCTGCAGTATTTACAGTTAGTGTACTGTGTCCACTGCACAGTGTGCACCTAAAGCTACCTGAATATGATTGCTGGTGTTCTGATCCTATTAACACCACAGGCAGGCAACTACAGTATTTACAGTTAATGTACTGTTTCCTCTACACAGTGTGCACCTAAAGCTACCTGAAGAAAATTGGTGGTGTTCTTCTGATCCTATTAGTACCACAGGCAGGCAGCTGCAGTATTTATAGTTAGTGTACTGCGTCCTCTGCACAGTGTGCACCTAAAGCTACCTGAAGAAAATTGGTGGTGTTCTTCTGATCCCAAATAGTATCACAGGCAGGCAGCTGCAGTATTTACAGTTAGTGTACTGTGTCCTCTACACAGTGTGCACCTAAAGCTACCTGAAAAAATTGCTGGTGTTTTCATACTAATAATACCACAGGCAGGCAGTTGATTCTGCTAGCTGCAGTATTATTATATATATATAGGGATGAGCTTCGTGTTCGAGTCCAACCCATGTTCGACTCGAACATCGTCTGTTCACCCGTTCGCCGAATTGCGAACGATATGGGCCGTTCGCGCCAAATTTGTGTGGCGCGTCACGGCCCATAATTCACTGCGGCATCGCAGTGCATTGCTGGCTGATGATTGGCCAAGCATGCACTATGACCCGCATGCTTGGCCAATCACAGCACCGTCTGAACAGAGAGCCGTAATTGGCCAAAGCCAAGGAGGGTTTGGCCAATTATGGCTCAGGGTATTTAGTACACGCCCCACACTATATAAGGCCGCCTGCACGGCGGCCCTGTGTAGTGTGTGTTCCGGCGTTGAAAGAGATAGACAGAGAGACAGTGTCATTTGATTTGAGTTAGATAGATTAGGCAGAACAGTCAGTCAGTTTAGCTGCACTTACAGTGTATTGTGTATATATATGCATCCCAGGTGTTGCATATAGATATATATACACTGTATTCAGTTTAGCTAGATCCGTTCCTGTTATCTTCCTACTGACAGGCAGGCTTGTCTTGTTACAGCTACCTGAAGAAAATTGCTGGTGTTCTTTTGCTCCTATTAGTACCACAGTCAGGCAGCTAGACTATTTACAGTTAGTGCAGTGCGTCCTGCTCACAGTGTTCAGCTAGATCCGTTCCTGTTATCTTCCTACTGACAGGCAGGCTTGTCTTGTAACAGTATATACAGCTACCTGAAGAAAATTACTGGTGTTCTTTTGATCCTATTAGTACCACAGTCAGACAGCTAGACTATTTACAGTTAGTGCAGTGCGTCCTGCTCACAGTGTTCAGCTAGATCCATTCCTGTTATCTTCTTACTGACAGGCAGGCTTGTCTTGTTACAGTATATACAGCTACCTGAAGAAAATTACTGGTGTTCTTTTGATCCTATTAGTACCACAGTCAGGCAGCTAGACTATTTACAGTTAGTGCAGTGCGTCCTGCTCACAGTGTTCAGCTAAACCTACAAGTTAGTGGGGTGCATCCTGCTCACAGTGTTCAGCTAAACCTACAAGTTGGTGTAGTGAGACCTCTGCACAGTGTTCATCTCAAGCTACAAGTTAGTGCAGTGCGTCCTGCTCACAGTGTTTAGCTAAAAATACAAGTTAGTGCTGTGTGTCCTGCTCACAGTGTTCAGCTAAAACTACAAGTTAGTGCTGTGCGTCCTGTTCACAGTGTTCAGCTAAACCTACAACTTGGTGTAGTGAGACCTCTGCACAGTGTTCATCTAAAGCTACAAGTTAGTGCAGTGCGTCCTGCTCACAGTGTTCAGCTAGATCCGTTCCTGTTATCTTCTTACTGACAGGCAGGCTTGTCTTGTTACAGTATTTACAGCTATCTGAATAAAATTGCTGGTGTTAATTTGATCCTATTAGTACCACAGTCAGGCAGCTAGACTATTTACAGTTAGTGCAGTGCGTCCTGCTCACAGTGTTCAGCTAAACCTACAAGTTAGTGGGGTGCATCCTGCTCACAGTGTTCAGCTAAAACTACAAGTTAGTGTGGTGCGTCCACCTCACAGTGTTCAGCTAAACCTACAAGTTAGTGCGGTGCGTCCTGCTCACAGTGTTCAGCTAAACCTACAAGTTGGTGTAGTGAGACCTCTGCACAGTGTTCATCTAAAGATACAAGTTAGTGCTGTGCGTCCTGCTCACAGTGTTCAGCTAAAAATACAAGTTAGTTCTGTGCATCCTGCTCACAGTGTTCAGCTAAACCTACAAGTTGGTGTAGTGAGACCTCTGCACAGTGTTCATCTAAAGCTACAAGTTAGTGCAGTGCGTCCTGCTCACAGTGTTCAGCTAAAACCACAAGTTAGTGCTGTGCATCCTGCTCACAGTGTTCAGCTAAAACTACAAGTTAGTGTGGTGCGTCCACCTCACAGTGTTCAGCTAAACCTACAAGTTATTTTTTTGCGAGCTCTGCACAGTGTTCACCTAAAGCTACCTGTAGAAAGTTGGTGGTGTTTTCCTGATCCTATCACTACCGCAGGCAGCTAAAAAAGCTACAAGTTATTTTTTTGCGAGCTCTGCACAGTGTTCAGCTAAAGCTACCTGTAGAAGGTTGGTGGTGTTCTCATACTACAGGCAGGCAGTTGATTTTGCTAGCTGCAGTATCAGTACATATATATATATATATATATATATATATATATATATATATATATATATATATATCCCAGTTTAGTGCAGCTACAGGCCATTAGTATGTCTGGAAGGCCAAGAAGGAGAGGCAGACAGTCACAAGCCAATAAGAGAGGGCAAGCAGGCTCTGTGTCTAGTGCTGGTCGTGGAGACGGTGCATCCTCATCAGCACGTGGCCATGGGACACGCTTGGCCTTTTTTTTGGCAGCTGGCCGTGTTGAGCCGCAACATGCGGAAGACTTGGTCGAGTGGATGACCAAGCCATCCTCATCCTCCTCATCCTCTCTCACCCATGCCCAGGGTACTTTGTCTGGCAAAACAGCGGCCTCTTCCCTCGGCTCAATGTCATCAGTGACTCCTTCCCTAGCCCCACCATGTCCTCATGAGGAGTCCCTCGAACTGTTTGACCACAGTGTTGGGTACATGCTCCAGGAGAATGCCCAGCGTTTGGAAGGCTCTGATGATGATACTGAGCTCGATGAAGGCAGTAACATGAGCACGGACAGAGGGGGTGCCCAAGAAGGACAGCAATCTGGCAGTCATGCTCCCCCTGCTGCAGCATACTGCAAGGTTTGCTCCAGTGATGAGGAGGGAGGGGATGATGAGGTCACTGACTCAACGTGGGTGCCTGATAGGAGAGAGGAAGAGGAGGAGGAGGAGGCGGCACATCACCAACGAGGCAGGATGCCCTCCAGGGGCCAGCCTAAGGGCAGCACATTGACTGCATCACACCCCAAAGCTCCACATGTGCAGGGCGCTGCAGTCTCTGCACGTTATTCAAAAAGTTCTTTGGTGTGGGCCTTTTTTGAGACGAGTGCATCAGATCGCACTGCTGCTATTTGCAACATGTCTCAAGCATATCTCGCGTGGCCAAAACATCTCCCGCTTGGGTACCACATGCTTGACCAGACATATGTTGACCTGCCATGCAGTTCGTTGGCAAGCGTATCTAAAAGACCCACACCAAAGAACAAAGAGGACCTCTCTTTGCTCCTCATCAGCTGAGATCTCCAACCCCACTATACCTTCAGTCCTCTCTGAGACCTGCACTGAGAGGAATGAAGGTGTAGAATTAGGTGTGTCACAGCCAAGTACTTGTGGGCAATCTGCTTTTGGTACACCGACGTCAGATTGTACCAGGCAAATTTCCCTGCCCCAGCTGCTGCACCGCCGAAAGAAGTTTGCTCCCAGCCATCCACATGCGCAGCGGTTGAATGCTAGCTTGGCAAAATTGCTAGCACTTCAACTGCTGTCTTTTCAGTTGGTAGACTCTGCCCCCTTCCGTGAGTTTGTGGAATATGCAGTTCCTCAGTGGCAGGTACGAAAACGCCACTTTTTCTCACGGAAGGCGATTCCGGCTCTCTACCGCCATGTGGAAGGCAATGTCCATGCCTCGCTGGACAGGGCAGTCAGTGGTAAAGTGCATATTACCGCTGACTCATGGTCCAGCAGGCATGGTCAGGGACGTTACCTAAGTTTCACGGCGCATTGGGTGACTCTGCTGGCAGCTGGGAAGGATGCAGGACAAGGTGCAGTAGTGTTGGAGGTTGTTCCACCACCACGCCTCCAAAATGCTAATGATTGTGACACACCTCTCTCCTCCACCCCCTCCTCTTCTTCTTCCTCCATGGCCTCTTCCTGTGCTGATTTGTCCTCGGAACCAGTGGTGCTCCGTAACCGTTCAAGGGGCTACGCAAGTACGCAGGCCAAAAGATGCCATGCGGTGCTTGAGCTGGTGTGCTTGGGGGACAGGAGTCACACTGGGGCAGAGGTTCTGTCAGCTCTGCAGGGGCAGGTTCAGAGGTGGTTGACGCCACGCCAACTTAAGGCAGGAATGGTGGTTTGCCACAATGGCACCAACCTCCTCTCTGCCCTCCGACAGGGACAAATGACCCATGTGCCCTGTTTGGCTCACGTCCTTAACTTGGTGGTGCAGCAGTTTTTGGGCAGGTACCCGGGCTTACAGGATGTCCTGAGGCAGGCCAGGAAAGTCTGTGTGCATTTCCGCCGGTCATATAATGCCAGTGTTCGGCTGACGGACCTCCAAAAGGAGTTTAACCTGCCCAAGAACTGCCTAATCTGTGACATGCCCACCAGGTGGAACTCAACGTTGGCAATGCTGCAGCGGCTGCACAAGCATCAGAGGGCCATCAATGAGTACCTATGCGACTATGGCACCAGAACAGGGTCAGGGGACCTTGTTTTTTTTTCCCCACGCCAGTGGGCTATGATCAGGGATGCATGCACTGTCCTGTCACCATTTGAGGAGGCCACGAGGATGGTGAGCAGTGACAGTGCATGCATCAGTGACACTGTCCCTCTTGTCCATCTGTTGGAGCACACGCTGCATGGAATAATGGACAAGGCACTTGAGGCAGAACAGAGGGAGGAAGAGGAGGACTTCCTTACCTCTCAAGGCCCCTTTATCCAGACAGTGTTCCTGTGTGCCTGCCGATCACACAGGAAGAGGACGAGGAGGAGGAAGAAGAGGAGGAGGATTGTATCAGCATGGAGGTGGAGCCTGGCCCTCAGCATCAGCAGCAGTCTTCAAGGGATCATTGACAGTCTGAAGAAACCCATGGACTTGTACATGGCTGGGAGGAGGTGGCTGCAGATCATGTCATCCTTAGTGACCCAGAGAACTCTGGACCGAATGCCTCAGCAAACCTACACTGCATGGCCTCCCTTATCCTGCAAAGCCTGCAGAATGATCCTCGTATTCGTGGTATCAAGGGGAGGGATGATTACTGGCTGGCAACCCTCCTTGATCCACGTTACAAGGGTAAGGTTGTGGACCTTATCTTGCCGTCACAGAGGGAGCAGAGGACATCTTCGGGAGGCCTTTTCAGAGAGGTTTGTGCAACGCATTTCCAGAGCCTGGGAGGTTACAATTTCCTGGTCCTCCTGGACAACGTGGAGCTGAGGCTTCGGTCAGTCACAGAAGGAGCGGTGGAGAAGGTGGCTGTCTGACTGATGTGTTCAGACAAGTTTTTAGTCAGCAGCCCCAAGGTCTGATCGGTTCCAGCAACCATCGCCAGCATTTGATTCACTTGGTATAGGATTACCTAGGGGCAAGATCAGACTTTGACACCTTTCCCACCGAAAATCCTCTGGGTTACTGGGTCTTGAGGATGGATCACTGGCCAGAGCTTGCACAGTATGCAATTGAGCTACTGGCCTGTCCTGCATCCAGCGTTCTTTCGGAACGCACATTCAGTGCTGCTGGAGGCTTTGTAACCGATCACAGGGTGCACCTGTCCACCTGTCCACTGAATCGGTCAATCAGCTGACCTTCATAAAAATGAATCAGTCTTGGATCACCAGCTACCAAGCACCTGATGCTGATTTTTTTTTAATGTGAGATCCCTTCAAGACTGCCTATGCTGATGCTGAGTGACTATCCTGTTATACTGAGTCATAATCCTCTTCCTCCTCAATTTTCATGCTGATAGCTTGTAAGAACATTTTTGGATCTGGGCACTGCCACCAGTGGCCAAGGCCCAATTTTTCTGCCCCTGTTTAACAGGGGCGTGTAATTACAATTTTTGATGCAATACTTTGCAGCAGAGCTCATTCCTGCGCTCCAACTATAGCATCTGTGAGGGGTTGCAGTGTTGTGGCACCAGTGCCTAAGGCCCAACTTTTCTGCCCCTGTTCAACAGGGACATGTAATCACAATTCTTGATCTAATATTTCACAGCAGGGCCCATTCCTGCGCCCACCAAGAGTAACTGTGAGGGCTTACAGTGTTGTGGCAACACCACCACCACCACCAAAGGCCCAATTTTTCTGCCCCTGTTCAACAGGTGCATGTATGTACAATTCTTGATATAATATTTCACAGCAGGGCTTGTTCCAGCACCCACCAAGAGTAACTGTGAGGACTTACAATGTTGAGGTACCAGCACCACCAAAGGCCCAATTTTTCTACCACTGTTCAACAATGGAATGTAATTACAATTCTTGATCTAATATTTCACAGCAGGGCCCATTCCTGCGCCCACCAAGAGTAACTGTGAGGGCTTACAGTGTTGTGGCAACACCAACACCTAAGGCCCCAATTTCTGCATAGTATATAGGGCAGGCCCCTACTTTCAAACATCCAACTTACAAACGACTCCTACTTGCAAATGGAAGGAGACAACAGGAAGTGAGATGAAATCTACCCCTAGGAAGGGAAATTCTCTCCTGTAAGAGTTAATATGGGAAAAACGTGTCTCCTCTTCACTGATGCTTTATCACCAATCCTTGTTTCACTAAAAAACCCAAATTTTCAAAAACATTTTTCATTGGGACAGAAAGTGAGGTGCCCGACATTACATTAAAGTCGCAAGCAGTTTTAAATGACTTTTATTCCTTTAAAAATGTCATTTTGTGCAGGGACTGTTCTAAGCACGGGAAACACACGCCACTTTACAGGCATACTATAGACAACCCCCAGGTATGATATTTAAAGGAATATTTCACTTTTTTTTCACTTTAAGCATCATTAAAATCACTGCTCCCGAAAAAACGGCCGTTTTTAAAACTTTTTTTGCATTAATACATGTCCCCCTGGAGCAGGACCCAGGTCCCCAAACCCTTTTTAGGACAATAACTTGCATATTAGCCTTTAAAATTGGCACTTTTGATTTTGAGCATTCAAGTCCCATAGACTTTAATGGGGTTCTAAATTTCAAGCGAACTTTCGGTCCGTTCGCAGGTTCTGGTGCGAACCGAACAGGAGGGTGTTCGACTCATCCCTAATGCAAATATAGATATGGAGAGACTATATGGGCTCCTCTGGACCTATTCAAGAGAGTCCTATCGAAACTTCCTCCTCTATCCCTTTAGAAGCAATAATTTTAAATGACTTTATTATGTCAATCAATGATGTTTATTATTTCAGAGCAAAAATAGTAACAACATACTTTGTGATGATGATCTATATTTTATATCTTGTATTTCACCTTTGGTCCTGATGAAGCAACTATGTGTACCAAACACATTGACCATCTGGTATTGGGTGAAATAGCATCAAACAGTTAAACAGCAAATAATACTTTAATTACCCTGGAAAAAAACATGATTTTTTTTTTTATGTATTAAGCTTCTTTTAATTTGTATCTGATATGATGCCTCAGGTTTTCATGTATCTATACCAATAAAGTATACTTTGATATTTTGAATATGTTGTGTAAGTGTTGTAACTAAAAGTCTCTTATATAATCATTATATCCAATTGAACATGGCAGCACTCAGGGTAATAAGGGTCCATTCTTACTATTACATTTATACGTTGTAAATTGAGTACTCAACCAAGACTTATGCCGCGTACACACGAGCGGACTTTCTATCCTACTTGGTCCGGCACACTTTCCGACGGACTTTGTCCGCCAGGTGCGCCGGACTTTAAAACGAACGGACTTGCCCACACACGCCGGGATTTTCCGGCGGGCTAAGTCCGCCCGTCTTTCCGACGGACTTTCGCCGGAGTTCCGGCGGACTTTCAGAATGAACGGACTTGCCCACACACGGACAAGTCCGTTCATTTTGAACGTGACTCAGGTGCGACGGGACTAGAAAAGGATGTCAATCTTGCCGCTTTTATCGGCTAGATTGACACCTTGCGAGCCCCGTCGCGGGGCATACCAGGCCCTTAGGTCTGGTATGGATTATAAAGGGGAACCCCGCTACGCCGAAAAAATCCATACCAGACCCCGATCCGAGCACGCAGCCTGGCCGGTCAGGAAAGGGGGTGGGGACGAGCGAGCGCCCCCCCCCCCTCCTGAACCGTACCAGGCCGCATGCCCTCAACATGGGGGTGGGTGCTTTGGGGGAGGGGGGCGCCCTGCGCCCCCCCCCCCAAAGCACCTTGTCCCCATGTTGATGAGGACAAGGGCCTCTTCCCGACAACCCTGGCCGTTGGTTGTCGGGGTCTGCGGGCGGGGGCTTATCGGAATCTGGGAGCCCCCTTTAATAAGGGGGCCCCCAGATCCCGGCCCCCCACCCTATGTAAATGAGTATGGGGTACATGGTACCCCTACCCATTTACCTAGGAAAAAAGTGTAAGTAATAAAACACACCACACAGGTTTTTAAAATATTTTATTAAACAGCTCCGGGGGGGGGATCTTCCTCCGGCTTCGGGGGTCTTCTTCCGGCTTCGGGGGTCCCTCCGCTTCATCTTCTCCCGGCGTCCGGTTGGTTCTTCTCCGCTCTCTTCTCCCGGTGTCGCAGGTCTTCGGCCGGCCCCTCCGCTCTCTTCATGTAGCTCTATTGCGAGCGGAGGTCCGGACTTCTGGGCTTCTGGGCTTCTGGGCTTCTTGGCTTCTCTTCTCTTCCCCCAGATGTTGACACGACGCTCTCTCCGGCTGGACTGGTCTCTGAGGGCTGCGTTGTGACTTATATAGGCGGAGACCCCGCCCCCATATGATGTCACAGTCCTTGGGCATGCTGGGACTGTGACGTTTTAGGGGGCGTGGTCGACCACGCCCCCTAAAACGTCACAGTCCCAGCATGCCCAGGGACTGTGACATCATATGGGGGCGGGGTCTCCGCCTATATAAGTCACAACGCAGCCCTCAGAGACCAGTCCAGCCGGAGAGAGCGTCGTGTCAACATCTGGGGGAAGAGAAGAGAAGCCAAGAAGCCCAGAAGCCCAGAAGTCCGGACCTCCGCTCGCAATAGAGCTACATGAAGAGAGCGGAGGGGCCGGCCGAAGACCTGCGACACCGGGAGAAGAGGCCGGAGAGCGGAGAAGAACCAACCGGACGCCGGGAGAAGATGAAGCGGAGGGACCCCCGAAGCCGGAAGAAGACCCCCGAAGCCGGAGGAAGATCCCCCCCCCCGGAGCTGTTTAATAAAATATTTTAAAAACCTGTGTAGTGTGTTTTATTACTTACACTTTTTTCCTAGGTAAATGGGTAGGGGTACCATGTACCCCATACTCATTTACATAGGGTGGGGGGCCGGGATCTGGGGGCCCCCTTATTAAAGGGGGCTCCCAGATTCCGATAAGCCCCCGCCCGCAGACCCCGACAACCAACGGCCAGGGTTGTCGGGAAGAGGCCCTTGTCCTCATCAACATGGGGACAAGGTGCTTTGGGGGGGAGGGGCGCAGGGCGCCCCCCTCCCCCAAAGCACCCACCCCCCATGTTGAGGGCATGCGGCCTGGTACGGTTCAGGAGGGGGGGGGCGCTCGCTCGTCCCCACCCCCTTTCCTGACCGGCCAGGCTGCGTGCTCGGATCGGGGTCTGGTATGGATTTTAGGGGGACCCCACGCCGTTTTTTCGGCGTAGCGGGGTTCCCCTTTATAATCTATACCAGACCTAAGGGCCTGGTATGCCCTGCGCTCGCCGCAATAGGAAGATTTGTTTTTCCTATTGCAGCGAGCGCGAGATGCAATACCATCCCCTCGTGTCGTATTTGGTCTGTCGGACCAGCCTACACACGAGCGGGCTCTCCGTCGGACCAGCACACACACGAGCGGACTTTCCGCCCGAAACTGAGTCCGACGGAAAGATTTCAAACATGTTTAAAATCTAGGTCCGGCGGGCTTTTGGGAAGAAGTCCGCCGGAAAAGTCCGCCGCCGCCCACACACGGGCGGATTGTCCGGCACACTCTGGTCCGCCGGACCAAGTATGCCGGAAAGTCCGACCGTGTGTACGCGGCATTAGCCCGTAAATGAACAGGCTTAAGTTAATTGACAAAAACCTAAAGCAGTGGTGGTCAGCTTAAAAATTATAGAGGACTTTAAGTGCCATCCCCACACTTCCAAACTGCCACACAAAATCATCTTATTTTCATGATTGGAAGTGTATTGCATGGTGTAAGGCAGTCATAGGCTCTACCACTTCAATACCAGGCACTTTCGCCCCTTCCTGCCCAGGACAATTTTGAGCTTTCAGTACTGTCACACTTTGAATGACAATTGTGCGTTCATACAACACTGTACCCAAACTAAATTTTTATCATTTTCTTCCCACAAATAGAGCTTTCTTTTGGTGGTATTTGAACTGCGGTTTTTATTTTTTGCTAAACTAAAAAAGACCGACATTTAAAAAAAAAAAAAAATTCTTCCTTTCTGTTATAAAATTTAATTGTCTCCTTCACTGATGGGCACTGATGAGTCGGCACTGATGGGCACTGATGAGGAGGCACTGATATGTAGAATGTAGAATTTATGGGCACTCATAGATGGCACTGATATGCAGCACTGATGGGCACCGATAGGTGGCACTGATATGCAGCACTGATGGGCACTGACAGGAGGCACTGATGGGCACTGACAGGCGGCACTGATGGGCACTGACAGGCGGCACTGATTGGCACTGATAGGCGGCACTGACAGGTGCCATTGATGGACACTATTAGATGGCACTCATGGGCAGCACTGATTGGGCAGGTACTGACAGGTATTAATGCTGGGCACTGATTGTCAATGTGATGCACACTGATTGGCACTGTGGTGGGCTCTAATTGGCACTGTGATGGGGACTGATTGGCACTGTGGTGGGCACTGGCAGACTTTATTATTGGGGCACTGCTGGGCACTGATTGGCAGCTGATTGGCACATCTGATGGGGCTGTGCTGATTATCAGCACAGAACCCCTCTCTCTGACAAGGAGAGCTGCCGATCGGCTCTCCCTGTCAGCACGAACCCAAGAATGCCCTTTACCGGCACTTCCTGGTTCCCGTGATGATCAGCTGTGACTGGTCACAGCTGATCATCGCAAGATCATCAGACTGACACACCGCACTCGCGATCGCCCGTGCTGCTCGCCCCCTGCAGGCGCATGCTGGCATGTTATCCTGCTAGACATCATATGACGCCCAGTCAGGATAACAGAACCACTTCCCGACCGTCATTCTGTTATAGGCTGGGCGGGAAGTGGTTAAACAAATAATGTGGTTGATTTACTAAAACTGAAGAGTGCAAAATCTGGTCCAGCTGTGCATGCTAGCCAATCAGCTTCTAACTTCAGCTTGTTCAATTAAGCTTTGCTAAAAAACCTGGAAACTGATTGGTTTCTATGCAGAGCTGCACCAGATTTTGCACTCTCCAGTTTTAGTAAATCAATACCATTTTGTTGCACTGTTATAAATTCAACAGATAATTAAGTGCATAAATGCAACACATTCTGATGTAAAATATTTTTAAAAAAACTAGTAAAAAGTCCACTGTGAAGTGTATCCTTTGCACCACCTCCACACCAATTGGCTTACCAGAACATTAGACCCCAAAACATAAGTGGTCCAATATAGCTTTATGCTGCCCATGGATGGATGGATAGATAGATGTCCCTCCGCTTGTGCCACTCATGACTGACCACACACTAGGAGAAACTCTCATAAACATCAGAAGTGATTATTATATGGCTTGGACTGCTCACAGATGGATGCCTCACTTCCCTGTGTTATCTAGAAATCCTCACAGATGGATATAAGGCTCTTGAATTGCTTATGGTTTTAAATTTAATTTTTTCTAAAACAAGTTAAAATACTCACAAACAAGGAATATAGTCACAACGTCCAAAAATTAAGCCACCGCTGTCTGTGTGAACCAATGTAATGAGATCACAGTGATGCTCCGCCCTAATATATTTTGTTACAAAGAACATCTCCATAGGAAAGTCAGCTTCAACACCTGAAATTTAAAACCTGCTGTATTTTTCATCCCTAAGTGCACTGAACAGAAAGTGGACGTAAAATAAACCTTATCATTAGTGGCAACCGTAGTAAATTCCAACATTTGTGTCAGTAGGCAGAAAAGTAAAACCCAACATTGCTCTCCGTGAATACAATCATAGTCCCCAGCATTGGTGGCAATGGCCACAATAGTAGCCCCCAGATTTGGTGTCATTGCCTACAATAGCAACCCTCATCACTGGTGCAGTAGAAACGATAATAACCCCTAGCATTGGTGTCAGTGTATGCAATAATAACCAGCAGCATTGATGTCCATAGCCACAGTAGTAACCCCCAGCATCGAATTCAGAGGTTGCAATATTAGCAACCCCCAGTGTTTGCATGGCAATTAACCCCTTTCCCCTGCATTAGTAGTCAGTGGCAATGGTATTTACCCCCCCCCCCACATTGGTGGTCAGTTTCAGTATTAATTATCCTCCCCCACATTAGCGTTTAGTGACAGTGACGTTACCCCCGACACACATACACACACACTTTGGTTGTCAGTGAAACATGTTAAAAGAAGTTTACTCACTTTCTGATTTCACGCAGGCTGACTCAGATTAAGAAGGGGTAGTCATTATACAGCTGTTGATAGGATCCAAATGAGTCTCACCACCTTCCCTCCTGCAAACACACCCAATTCTCCACCAGCTCAGCATACAATACACTAATATTGCAATCTGAGGCTGGGGCTGGGAATGGGGTGTTGGCAGAGCAATCACAGCTGCCACAGCCACTGCATATGTGACAGGGCAGGAGGCAGGACTAGTGGGCAATGTTACTGTCACTCCTAAAAAATGTATGTTTGCTGACTGGGGATTTCTAACCTAACGTCTATGCCTGCATTGATGGATGCTCTGAGTAAAGGGTGGGGGAGGGGTTACTGGTACCAGATCCTTATCAAGGGAAAAACATGTCCCACTGTGTTAATTTGTTGTCAATCACATCTTCCAGCAATGCTGGAACTCCTGCCTCCATGCTGCCAAACAAGCCTACTTTGTCTCTCTTAATAATTCCTTGTCATCCAGTCCCCATAGGCTCTTCTCAACCTTTAACTCTCTGCTTCATCCCCCACCCCCTCTACCGACTAACTCATTCACTGCCCAAGAGATTGCCAATCACTTCAAAGACAAGATTGATGCAATTCGTGAGAACACCTCCACTGTGCGTACATCTTCTCCACCTATCATTCAACACTCTCCTCTTTTGAATTGGCTACTACTGAAGAGGTTACAAAACTTTTCTCAGATGCTTACCTACCCATTGTCCCTTGGATCCTGTTCCCTCACAACTACAACGGTCACCCTCTTCTTCTATCCTATGCTCCCTCACTCACATCTTCAATCTCTCCCTCTCTAGTGGCACCTTCCCCTCCCCTCCAAAACATGCGCAGATCACTCCCATACTTAAAAAGTCCTCACTGGACCCTACCAACCTGAGCAACTTAAGACCCATCTCATTGCTCCCATTCACCTCTAAACTTCAAGAACGCTTGGTCTACAACCGTCTTAGCTCCTACCTTAGTGAAAATAACCTTCTTGATCCCTTACAGTCTGGCTTTCACTCCCAGCACTCCATGGAAATTGCCTTACTAAAACTCATGAACAATTTACTAACTGCTAAAACCAACAACCAGTACACCATACTCCTACTACTTGACCTCTCTGCGGCCTTCAATACTGTTGACCACCCACTCCTTCTCAATAAACTACATTTCCTTGGCCTCCGAGATTCTGCTCTATCCTGGTTCTCTGCCTATTTATCACAGAGCACCTTCAGTGTCACCTACAACTCTGTCTCCTCCTCTCCATTGCCCCTTTCTGTGGGGGTCCCCCAAGGCTCTGTCCTTGGACCCCTTCTCTTCTCTCTCTACATCTCCTCCCTTGGTCGCTTGATAACCGCCCACGGCTTCCAATACCACTTATACGCAAATGACACCCAAATCTAATTGTCTACTCCTCACCTCACTCCTTCAGTCTCCTCACGCATTACTAACTTACTAACTGACATATCAGCATGGATGTCGCACCACTTCCTTAAACTAAATCTCTCTAAAACTGAGGTGTTAATATCCCCCCCCCCCGCTGTCAGGAAAAGCCTTCCAGCAAACATTCTAGTAATGTAAAGCCTAGAAGGATGCCTGTGCACAGAAGAACTGTCCGGTGCATGCGCAATAGCGCTAATAGCGGCGCAGGAGCACGCGCGCGCCCCCTGTGACAGCAGTTGGTGCCAAGATGTGCTATAAAAAGGGGACTGATCCATTGCTGCCTTGCTGTCCGGTCTACAGCATTCCTGAAGACCCTTGCTGCCCTGTTACCTTGTTACCAGAATCTCTGAATCTATTATCTATTTGGACTGTTCCTGACTACCCTGTTTGCTGCCTGCCCCGATCCCAGCTTTGGACTTTGATTATTCTTTTGGATTGCCCTTCTGTACCTGATCTGCCCACCTGTGTTTTGACCCATCTTGTCTGTACCCTGCTGTCTGAATCCTGCTGCTGGACTACAGAACACCTCCCTGCTGTCTGCATCCTGCTGCTGGACTACAGAACACCTCCCTGGTGTCTGCATCCTGCCGCTGGACTACAGAACACCTCCCTGCTGTCTGCATCCTGCTGCTGGACTACAGAACACCTCCCTGCTGTCTGCATCCTGCTGCTGGACTACAGGACACCTCCCTGCTGATTACAGGATCCAGCCCTCTACTCCAGCCTTCCAGTCAGGCACTTGTGCCCCTTTGCACTCTCGAGCCCCTGTCAACACTACCAGGGGTTCCCGAGTCGGAGGTATATGAGAGGCCGTTCCCTGCATTCTAGGCTCTACCTACCAGGTACGTGACAGTACCGGACAGCCATGTCCGAGCCCACGCAGGGAACCATGCCCATGAAAGGACTTATGCCATCATCTAGCTGGACTTACGCAAGCTGTTAAGGACTTACAAGACAGTTATAACCGACTGGAAGAGCGTGTCCTAGTTCTCTCTACCCCAGCTCCTGGCTCGTCCACTGCTCCTTCAGTGGTCATGCTGCCTCCAGAACCCAAAGTTCCCACACCAGAAAGGTTCTCCAGGGATCGCAGCAAGTATAGGGCATTCCGTAATGCCTGTGAACCTATTTTGCATTACAACCCAGAACCTTCTCCCTTGAAACTACCAAGGTGGGCTTCGTCATTTCCCTCCTACTAGGCGAACCCCAGGCATGGGTCCATCGCCTCTTGGAGCAGAAGGATAACTATCTTAACCATCTGTATACTTTCTTTCAAGCCATGGCCCTTCTCTACGAAGATCTGCAACAAGCAGCTACCGCAGAAGCAGCATTATTCTCTTTCCAGCAGGGCCGTAGGGCGGCAGAGGACTATACATCTGAGTTCAGGTGTTGGCGTTCCGATACAAACTGGAACGCCGCCGCCCTACGTTACCAGTTTCGCATGGGTCTCTCTGAACGATTAAAGGATGAGTTGGCCCGGGTTGGCATTCCGGCTACACTTCAAGGTCTCATCAACCTGTCCATCCAAATAGACAGGCGTTTAAGAGAATGAAGAGCAGAACGTACAGCTGGTCCCCCTCACCCAGTATGGATGTTACCATGTGTACCAACTGTTCACACTTCCCTGATACTTCTGAGCCAATGCAACTGGGCATGATCTGTCCTTCTCTGACTCCTGAAGAACGTCAACGTCGGCGGGCTAACAACCTTTGCCTCTATTGTGGGGAATCTGGACACTATGTGAGGACTTGTCCCGCAAAGACCCATAAGCACACTACCCTCTCCTCTACTTCCTTACCTGCTGTGTTTAACAATGCAACTCATTTGGCTATCTCCATTTCTCTACAGCTTCCAGGAGGGAATACTCAAGCAACCGCTATAATTGATTCCGGAGCCTGTAGTGGGTTTATGGACTTATCTTTTGCCTGCAAACTCCAAATCCCTCTACGACCCAGAGCACAGGGACTGTCTGTACACCTGGCCGACAGATCAGCTATTAAATCTGGGCCTGTAACACAAGAGACGGTTCCTCTAAATACCATCATTTCCAGCAACCATCAGGAATTACTCTGTCTTGACATCATCGAGTCTCCCTTGTTTCCCATCATACTGGGCATGCCCTGGCTCAAAGCCCATAATCCACAAATAGACTGGCCTACTGGAAAAATCAGTTTCCACTCCCCCTACTGCCGTCAGCATTGCCTACAGGGAGCTACCGACATCCCATCTTCCTTGCTGTGTCTGGAGACCGATGCTGAGACCTGCCAAACTGTCCCAGAAGCATACCATAGTTTTCTGGATGTGTTCAGTAGGAAGGGGGCAGAGACACTTCCTCCACACAGACCCTATGACTGCCCGATTGAACTTCTTCCCGGAGCAGAGATTCCCTTTGGGAGAATTTTTCCTTTAACCAAACTGGAGCTAGGTACTCTTGAAGCCTACATTGATGATAATCTGACAAAAGGGGTTCATATGCCCCTCCACCTCCCCAGCAGGAGCAGGGATTTTCTTTGTGGAAAAGAAGGATCACTCCCTACGCCCCTGCGTAGATTATCGAGACCTCAATAAAATTACAATCAAGAACCGGTACCCCTTACCTTTGGTACCTGAACTCTTTCAGAGACTTGGAACTGTATCTATATTTACCAAACTGGATCTTTGCGGAGCGTACAACCTAGTCCGGATCCGAAGCGGGGACGATTAGAAGACTGCCTTCCGCACCCACTTCGGACACTTTGAGTATCTTGTGATCCCCTTTGGGTTATGTAATGCTCCTGCCACTTTCCAGCATTTTGTTAACGATATCTTTAGAGAGTACCTTGACCTGTTCATCATAGTTTATCTGGATGACATCCTGATTTTTTTCTCCTCCCTGTCTATCCACCGGGAACACATCAGAAAGCTTTGCCAGCACGGCTTGTACGCAAAACCTGAGAAGTGTGAGTTTAAATGCCAAAGCATTCAGTTTCTGGGCCTGATTATTTCCATAGATGGAGTCAAGATGGATCCACAGAAGGTCTCCGCCATCCTGGATTGGCCGGCCCCTACGGATAAGAAGGGAGTTCAGCGGTTTGTGGGTTTTGCAAATTCATCAGGGGATTTTCCTCCATCATCTCTCCCATCACAAGACTGACACGGCAAGGCACCCGATTCCAATGGTCCCCTGAGGCTCAAGCTGCTTTCACCTCCTTGAAAGATCAGTTTGTGTCAGCCTCTGTCTTGAAGCATCCTGACCCAGCTTTACCTTACATACTAGAGGTAGATGCCTCCGAGATAGCAGTGGGGGCAGTACTTTCACAGAGACAAGGATCCAAGGCTCTATTACATCCAGTGGCGTTCTTCTCCCACAGGTTAACAGAAGCTGAGAAGAATTATGATGTTGGGGACAGGGAGCTACTTGCAATCAAAGCCGCACTTGAAGAATGACGCTACCTCCTGGAAGCAGCGTCCCACCCTATTCTGGTGTACACCGACCACAAAAATTTAGAGTACCTGAAAGTTGCCAAAAGATTGAAACCACGTCAGGCCAAATGGGCACTCTTCTTCACCAGGGTCACTTTCCACATCACTTACAGGCCGGGATCAAAGAATACCAAACCGGATGCGCTGTCTCGGATGTTCAGCGAACCTGAAGTTCCTTCTTCCCCAGATACCATTCTTGCTCCTGGGAACTTTCTCATGCTTCAAGGAGACCTACTGTCCCAAATCAAACAGGCATATTCATCGGCTCCCCATCCAACAGACATCACTCTACAGTCCAGAGATGAATTATTATGATACAAGGACAGAATTTTTGTGCCACAACAAACACGGGTTGCCGTCCTCAAATCTTGTCATGACCATGAACTAGCTGGCCACTTTGGTATACATAAGACCTCTGAACTCCTCCAACGCACGTTCTGGTGGCCTCAGCTATTGAAAGATTGCAGACGCTATGTGGAATCATGCATTACCTGCATTCAGAACAAGGGCAGCAAGACCAAGGCTTGGGGGCTGCTAAGGCCTCTACCTGTTCCGGAAAGACCATGGAGGATGATCTCCATGGATTTCATTGTTGAATTACCACCATCTGAAGACTACACCACTATCTTCGTAGTGGTCGACAGACTTTCCAAGATGGCTCACTTCCTGCCTATGAAGGGTACCCCCTCTGCCTCTGAAATCGCAGGGATCTTTATTAAAGAGATTGTAAGACTCCACAGTACACCTGCAAACATCGTATCTGATCGGGGGGTACAATTTACATCCAATTTCTGGAGAGCTCTATGTGAATCCCTGAAAATCGACTTTTCTTTCTCTTCTGCCTACCACCCCCAGACTAATGGTCAGACTGAACGAACAAATCAAACCCTTGAGCAATACTTACAATGATATTCTTGTTTTTCTCAGGAAGACTGGGTACCCCTATAACCTCTTGCCGAGTTCGCCTATAATAATTCCGTTCATCCTGCAACCAATCAGTCTCCATTTTTTGCGAACTATGGTTTTCACCCCTTGTTTTTGTCCAACAACGCTCCAGAGTGTACGGTACCGGCTGCCCAAGAAGCCTTGAATTTTTTTAGCACAAATAACAAGCTACCCCAAGAAACAATGGCAAAGACTCAGGAACATAACAAAGAGACATTTGACAAAAAGAAGAGAGGGGAGCTTGACCTGAAAACAGGATATCAAGTCTGGCTGTCCACCCTGAATTTGAAGTTAGCATGTCCATCCAGGAAATTGGGCCCTAAGTTTGTGGGTCCCTTCCCAGTGGTAAGAAAAATCAATAACGTGGCTTATGAATTGAAACTACCAGAGTCATTTCGTATACACCCAATTTTTCATGTGGCTCTACTTAAGCCTTCAGTCCCGGACCCCTTCCTTAACCGGAACACCACTCCTCCTGAGCCTGTGCTCATCAACGGTGAAGAGGAATTTGAGGTTGAATCAATCATAGACTGCCAGAAGAGACACAATCAGGTTCAGTATCTGGTGAAATGGAAGAGATATGGCCCAGAGGAAAACTCTTGGGAACCAGAGACTAATATCCACGCCAAGAGACTGATTCTAGCCTTTAAAAGATCTCACCCAATTAAATTGGCCCAGTTGGGCATCCAAAAACTGCCCACTGGAGGGGGGCAATGTCAGGAAAAGCCTTCCAGCAAACGTTCTAGTAATGTAAAGGGTAGAAGGATGCCTGTGCACAGAAGAACCGTCCGATGCACGCGCATGCGCAATAGCGCTAGTAGCGGTGCATGGGCGCGCGCACGTTCCTGCCCCCTGTGACAGCACTTGGCGCCAAGATGTGCTATAAAAAGGGGACTGATCCATTGCTGCCTTGCTGTCCAGTCTACATCGTTCCTGAAGACCCCTGCTGCCCTGTTACCTTGTTACCAGAATCTCTGAATCTATTATCTATTTGGACTGTTCCTGACTACCCTGTTTGCGGCCTGCCCCGATCCCGGCTTTGGACTTTGATTATTCTTTTGGATTGCCCTTCTGTACCTGATCTGCCCGCCTGTGTTTTGACCTGGCTTGTCTGTACCCTGCTGTCTGCATCCTGCTGCTGGACTACAGAACACCTCCCTGCTGTCTGCATCCTGCTGCTGGACTACAGAACACCTCCCTGCTGTCTGCATCCTGCTGCTGGACTACAGAACACCTCCCTGCTGTCTGCATCCTGCTGCTGGACTACAGAACACCTCCCTGCTGTCTACATCCTGCTGCTGGACTACAGGACACATCCCTGCTGTCTGCATCCTGCTGCTGGACTACAGGACACCTCCCTGCTGATTACAGGATCCACCCCTCTACTCCAGCCTTCCAGTCAGGCACTTGCGCCCCTTCGTACTCGCGAGCCCCTGTCAACACTACCAGGGGTTCCCAAGTCAGAGGTATACGAGAGGCCGTTCCCTGCATTCTGGGCTCTACCTACCAGGTACGTGACACCCGCCTATTCCCCCCTCCATGACTTTTCCATCAAAATCAACAATGCAACTATCAGTTCCTCCCCTCACGCCAGGGTACTCGGTGTAATCCTAAACTCTGACTTGTCATTTCAGCCTCAGATCCAATCGTTGTCAAAAGTTTGTAGAATTCGCCTCTGTAACATCTCTAAAATTCGCCCCTTTTTAAAAAATGAAACCACCAAGCTCCTCATTCACTCCCTTGTTATCTCTCACCTTGACTATTATAACTCCCTTCTCTTTGGCCTGCCTCTCCATAGGCTATCCCCTCTTCAGTCTATCATGAATGCTGCTGCCAGACTTATACACCTTACCAACCGCTCGGTGTCTGCCAACTCTCTCCTCCAATCTCTACACTGGCTCCCAATCACTCAGCAAATTAAATTCAAAATACTAACCACAACATACAAAGCCATTTACAACTCTGCCCCGAGCTACACCACCAATCTTGTCTCCAAATATCACCCAAATCGTTCTCTCCACTCTGCTCTCAGGCTCTCTTGTCTCCTCCTCCCATGATTGTCTCCAGGATTTCTGTAGAGCCTCTCCCATCCTCTGAAACTCGCTACCTCAACCTGTCCGGCTATCCCCTACTCTTGCTACCTTCAGGCGATCCCTGAAAACCTATCTCTTCAGGAAAGCCTATCACGTCTCCAACTAATCTCCTACCACTTCCATCAGCTCATTCCCCACAGTTTCAACCTTTTGTACCACCTTCCCCACCCTATTAGATTGTAAGCTCTTCTGAGCAGGACCCTCTTAATCCTCTTGTATTATAACTGTATTGTCTGTCTTTTATATTGTAAAGCGCTGCGTAAACTGTTGGCGCTATATAAATCCTGTATAATAATAATAGCCAAATGTAGCCATTCAGTTCACCCATTCTGCAAACCTCAAACAGCTATAGTTTGGGTCAAACTCACAGTCAGCCTGAACCCGAAGGTCATCCCTAGAGAACTGTAGTGACTGGTCTCAATACAAAGATCCTGCAAAAATACAAAGATTCATATTGGATGACTGCACAGATCTGAAAGAAATACACAAACCACAAAGAGATTCAAGTGAAAATACATGTCTGTCTACTATCTACACAGTATTTGTTTGTTTCAGAAATCATCTTTATTAATTTAATTCCGAAATCTTAATTTTAATTCTTAATTTAAAACTTAAAAATCACATAATGATTATATCAACCTCTGGGTGACTGCAACTTGCAACATTTCAGAGCACCTAATCTGGGAGGCTCCTACATAACAAGACATTTTTGATCCATAATACAGAAACAGTTAGACAAGCTTTCCTTTTATTACAATTCCACTTCCCTGATTATTTTTTAAATATCTTGAACAGACTAACACTGATTTCTGGAGGTTTCATTTACCTAATTCACACACCTAACTCTTCTCATACTGAACAATGCTATCAACAAAGCCAGAAAACAGGCAATGTCAACTAAGTGGTAACATCTTCTCCACAGCTTTTGGCAGTATCTGAGAAAAAGAAAGGATCTAATGGCTAATTTTTAGGTCTTCTTGCCTCACCTAATGCCCTGTACACATGATCGGACATTGATCAGACATTCGGACAACAAAATCCATGGATTTTTTCCAACACATGTTAGCTCAAACTTGTCTTGCATACACACCGCCACACAAAGTTATCGGAAAATCCGATCGTTCTGAACGCGGTGAAGTAAAACATGTACGTCGGGACTATAAATGGAGCAGTAGCCAATAGCTTTCGTCTCTTAATGTATTCTGAGCATGCGTGGCACTTTGTGCGTCGGATTTGTGTACACACGATCGGAATTTCCGACAACGGATTTTGTTGCCGGAAAATTTTATAGCCTGCTCTCAAACTTTGTGTGTCAGAAATTCCGATGGAAAATGTGTGATGGAGCCCACACATGGTCGGAATTTCCAACAACAAGGTCCTATCATACATTTTCCGTCGGAAAATCCGACCGTGTGTACGGGGCATAAGACTTTCTATTTATTTAAATAAAACTGTGGATTTGATGCATGGCTTACTGAATCAGTCAGAACCATAGGCGTGTGCACAGGGTGTACCGGACGTGCCTGGGCACACCCTAATCACCCCATGTGAATTAGCATTATCCAGACGCTGCACCAGGTGGGTGGTTGGGGGTGCCAGTGGCCAGTGTAAATGCCCCGAGTATATTAAAGGCTAGGTTAAACTTTAATAACACCAGTATTTATATGCTCCCAATCAACTGTCTCCCACCACCAGAGCCTCCTCCCTGTGACAGCAGGTGGCATTCACGTGTGTTTCAGATTTGGGGTGCACACCCCAATGCAATAGGCTGTGCACGCTCATGATCAGAACATGGTTTTACACCAGGAAGCAGAAGATGTGCATGTTCTACAGTGCTAAGTAAATGATTGAACGTTTGCCTTTACACTTGGAGTGACAGAAATGCTTTACATGTATGCATATTTTGAAGTGGCACAGTGGCATTAGCTTGACCAGGCACAAATATGGTATTGCGCTAACAAAAAAAAAATTATTATCTTTGGGGGCAGTGTTATCCAACATTATGACATTAAGGAATCATTGGAAAGGAAGGGGACAGCTTAGATTTCACAACAAACCAACAGTCCATTACACCTTTAACTGAGCACATTTTTCTTTTATCAGCAGCAACAACAAGGCATTGTATGAGTGAAGTATTACATTCTTTGACCTGCAGCCAATGTTTTATCAACCTCTTTCACAGCATCCACACACAATTTATCATTCTTGATATTGATTTTAATTTTATCACCTATAAATCTTGTTCTGTCTTTGAACTTTATAAAACCTTGTAACTTTTTTCTGCCGATCTGCACAGCACCTTTCATTTGTTCATGCTGCTAAGTCCAATGGTCTGATTTATTTCCCTCTAGTGACCCCTGGAGCTGTTTCCACAGTTTTAAACTTTCAAAATGATGTGTATCACCGCAGGCGTAAACCCTCTATAAGCCTCACTTGCTCTGAGTTGTATGTTTTAAATTTATGTTTTTTGTGTACATCAAAATTTGTACATACTCACAAGTTTGTCTGATAAGGAAGCAGGATGGCACAAAATACTTTTTTCTTGTATAACTTCAGCCTCAAACCCGGTCACTCTATAGAGGTAGAGGGCTTCATTCCGAAGGACTGTAAAAGGTTTTTCATAAACTTGGGAAAAGATAAGAATATAGTGATACACTTCGACTCGTTTTGACTACGGAAAAGATAAACGCACAATAGTGTTGAACTCTATGGTGGACGGTGTCTATGGAGAGGAGCAGAGGGAAAGCTTCTTCCCCTTCCAGGAGGCATCTGATACCATGGTTTGCTTCCAGTTTGAGCAAGATACGATCCTCATACAATTACCTACTGGAAATCCTCTCTCCTTTCCAGTCCGCTTTCCCTTAGAGGAGATCTCATACTTGAATTTGAAAACCTAAAGCCCAAGTTAATCAGACTAAAATGAAGAAGAATTCTGCAATAGAGGAGCTGTCTGTCCCACGTGTCCATATCCAGGCTCTGTGAAATGACCATAGTGGAGAAAGGAAAGTTTATCAGTTTTGTAACCCCCCTCCCTCCAATCTGCATCCTTGCTGCTCATGTAGACATACATTGTGCTTTGCTCAGTTCATTTACTAGAAGTGAGTTTCATTTCAAATAAAATCCAATGAGCTCTAAAAAATACATACATACTAATAAACAAAAAAATTAAAGTTAACCTGTCAAGATAAAAATAACACACCTACCAATATAGAATTGTTTTTTGAAGGTGAAAGCTTCAGAGCTGTCATCTTTAATCCTAATATACTACTTAAAAAAGAAGTATGGGCTTTGTAAAAATAAAAGATTATACTCACGTAGGTGGATGCAGCATCGCTCCGTTGCTGCATTTGTCCCCCGCCAGCTCTGCAGTGAGAACTGATCAATTAAACACATCGAACACTCAGTTCTCCCCCTCTGCTCTGAGCAGAGAGCTGAGACTGTCAATCTCCAGCTCTCTTCTCTGCCCCTCCAGCGCTCACCGGAGAGCTGGGCTGTGGAGGGGGCGGTTGTGGCTGGCTCTGGCTTTAAGTGGTTCACTGAGAGGCTGAACCAAGCGCCGGTCCAGGCTTCTGGGTTGATCTAGACCTGGACCAGCTCTGTGATGTCAGCTGACAGAGGGCTTTAGCCCCTGTTGGCTGAAAATGGGTTACAGGAGTATAGAATGAACTGCACTCGTGTGATTCTTATGAGAAGTACAGTGAAAAAAAGCTTTGACTGTACTTCTCCTGTAATAATTCATTGTCCCAGGACAAGTATGTGTATATTGGCTCCCCCAACTCTTCACTGGCTACATGCTTGTTACAGACCAGTGGCTTACAAGAAGTGAAGATCATCTATTCAGTTTTGTATTGGTAGAGGAGACATCTGCTGGAGGTCATCAGTGTGAATTTGCCTATAGTGCCGTTAAGCAATGGGACACTGGGTGAGCAGCCATATATATCACGCACCAAATAAATGCATTTCTGCACAGGATGAGAATTCAAAGTTAGAGGCCATATTTTAAGAATATTTAGACAGCTTGAGGACTAATGCCCCGTACACACGGTCGGACTTTGTTCGGACATTCCGACAACAAAATCCTAGGATTTTTTCCGACGGATGTTGGCTCAAACTTGTCTTGCATACACACAGTCACACAAAGTTGTCAGAAAATCCGATCGCTCTAAACGCGGTGACGTAAAACACGTACGTCGGGACTATAAACAGGGCAGTGACCAATAGCTTTCATCTCTTTATTTGTTCTGAGCATGCATGGCACTTTATATCCTGCTCTCACACTTTGTGTGTCGGAAAATCAGATGGAAAATGTGTGATGGAGCCTACACACGGTCGGAATTTCCGACAACAAGGTCCTATCACACATTTTCCGTCGGAAAATCCGACCGTGTGTATGGGGCATTAGAGATTGGTTTGACTGCTCCTTTTTCTCCCCAACACCCCGGACAAATGGAGTGTTTGTGTTATCACATAAACATGACACCTAGGTCCCATTAGGCAATCTTATCTTTTATTTTAGTTTTATATTCATAATTGACTTCAAATTTTTCAACTCCATTCAGCCTGCAAACTGTCCTTCTCTCCTGGGCTTCAGTTATTTCTAGGTGCCCTTACACATCATCCAAAGTGGCTACATTTTTGCAGCTTTTCCACACAGCCCCAAGTAACCAGCCCTTACTGCTCACCACAGCCGCTACCCACTTCTCACTCTCACTCAACCAACTCTTACCCCTGTATCATATTGTGTTTGTGGACTCCACTGCTGCTCTGTGGCGTAAGTAGTGACATTGATGCAATTTCTCCAATCGGGACTTTGTCGTGACATAGTAGATTACAGAGATGACCTCCTCTTAAATTCCAGTGTCTGCTATGGTAACACCCACTTTATTTGATTAGACCAGATTTGGGGCCTGGCCAACAGTGCAATTGAACAAGTTGGGAGATACAAAGACATTCAATGTAATTTTGTTTTTGACAAATTGTGCTGCGTGATAAAACAGGCTTCCCTTCTAGCAGGCAAATAATTTCACATATTACATAATATCATTTACAAAAAACAACTGCGAGTGAGTTTATAATATAATACTTTCAATTTTAACTAATTGGTCAAACCCTTAGGAGTTAAATATTTTAAAGTGATTGTAAAGGCAGAAGGTTTTTTATCTTAATGCATCTGTGTGCAGCAGCCCTCCTCAGCCCCTCTAATACTTACCTGAGCCCCATCTCTATCCAGCAATACTGAAGTAGTGTCTCGGCTGTCCGGGACTCCGCTCCTCATTGGCTGAGACAGCAGCTAATGAGGAAAGAAAGTGGGTGGGGTGGGCCATAGCTCCGTGTCTGAATGGACATAGGGAGCTGTGGCTTGGCTCAGGTGCCCCCATAGCAAGCTGCTTGCTGTGGGGATACTCGTCAGGAGGGAGGTGCCAGGAGCACCAAACAGGGACCTGAGAAGAATAGGATCCGGGCTGCTCTGTGCAAATCCACTGCAAAGAGCAGGCAGGTATGACATGTTTGTTATTTTTTAATTTAAAAAATGAGATTAGAAATTAGCATCACTTTGGGGTTGATTTACTAAAGGCAACTCCACTGTGCACTACAAGTGCACTTGAAAGTGCAGTCACTGTAGATCTGAGGGAAAGATCTGAAATGAGGGGAAGCTCTGTTCATTTCTATCATCCAATCATGTGCAAACAAAAATGCTGTTTTTTATTGTCCTTACATGTCTTCTTTAGATCTACTACGACTGCATTTTTAAGTGCACTTGCAGTGTACTTGAAGTGCACAGTGGAATTACTATTAGTAAATACCCCCCAGTTATAAATCCAGTGTGCCTTTTTCTTTTTGTGATATTGTGACGATGGGCAGAACCGAGTGACGTCAGTCTGTGTCGATGCCAGAAGTCTCACTGATGATGAATCCTATGTAAAATGTTTTAGGTGTGATTACATGTAAGTGCAATACTATAATAAATGTAATAATATGTATACTGCAGCACAACTAGCAACAAACTAACAAATACTGAAGTGTATACATATAAATAACAGTTTAACAATTAATCTTACAAAACAGTGATTGCTACAATCTCATAAAGCAGTGAAAATCAGTCAAAACAGACAAAACAAACACTTGAATTGACTCTGCAGTTCATCGTGCTGTTAATTAAACACGATTCTGTAATGTTCCACTGCCATGTAAAAAACAAAATTGTGCTTGTAATCAATCCTCCACCAGTGAATGGATGGCTGCTCACCTTATACTTAGACCCCTGTTTCACCAGTGGGTCTAAGTAATCAGTCCCCTAGTGAGGGTAAAATCAGATGAATGCTTTGTCTCTGCTCTTAACCTCCTGTCAGTGCTGCATAGTCTCTGTCAACGGTATACAAAAACAAATAAAGGATATCTAGTGCTCTCTGTCAAACTTTTAATAACAGATAAAAAGATAAAGTTAGCACACTCACATAGAAGGTGACTGTGGGATGATAATCTGGCTCCTGATCCCAGATGTGTGTCATCCTGGGTATGGACTTCATTCGTGGGTTATAAATGTGTTTATTTATATACATTCTGCACCAGGGATGATGTTCGAGTTGAACGTAAGTTCGACTCAAACATGGGGTGTTCTCCCGTTCACCAAGCAGCAAACATTATGGGGCGTTCGCAGGAAATATGAGCGCCGTGGAATGCTCCATAATGCACTGCGAGATCGCAGTGCATTGCTGTATGATGATTGGCCAAAGCATGCACCTGAACAATCATGGCTCAGGGGGACTAAGCGCGCTCTGCTGAGAGAGCCATAATTGGCCAAAGGCAGAGTGATTTTGGCCAATCATGGCTCAGGGGGACTAAGTCTATGCCCCACACTATATATATATATATATATATATATATATATATATATATATATACTCTGCATTCAGTGTAGTCTATATCTTGAATTTAAGGTTGAATTCATTCACATTCAGTGCCAACAAAAATTCGTCCAGCAGATATTGGGGTCCGTCCCAAACGACGAAGATGTCATCTATGTACCTGTGCCACATAATAATGTTCCCATTCCCCCAGGTTCAGGTTAGCATAGCCAGGGGCACAGCACGTGCCCCTGGCTACTCCCTGTACCTGGAGGAAAAAGCGACCATCAAACAGAAAAATATTGTGGTTTAGTATGAAGTCCAATGACATCAATATGAAGTCATTGAATGAGGCTTCAAGATGGCTTTTTTGGGATAGCACCCTGCGGATGCAGGAAAGCCCTTTTGAATGTGGAACTGAGCTGTAGATGGCTTCTACATCAATGCTTGCAAGGATGCATGTTTCAGAGACTTGTATACCCTCAATAATTTGGAGGAGATGGATGGTATCACGGATGTATGATGGTATTGTCAAAACAAATGGTCTGATATGTTCGTCTATTAATCAAGAGAGATTTTCGGTGATGGCACCATTGCCGGGGAGTATCGGTCTGCCCGGGGGGTTTGAAGCATTTTTGTGCAACTTGGGCAGTGCATAGAAGGTTGGTACTCTAGGCTATGGGATTTGAATAAAATCCAAAGTTTTTTTGGAGATAACTTTGTTTTCATATGCAGCATCTACAAATGAGTAAAATTGTTTGTTGAATGCATCCACAATGTGAGACCCAACAGGGCGATACCACTCTCGGTTGGTTAAGATGTTAGTACACATTTGACTATAGTGCTCGTTGTCCATAAGGACAATGTTGCCCCCCTTGTCACTGGACTTAATCACTTAATCGTAATCGCATGGTTGTTGGACAAATTCTGTAAGGCTATCTTTTCATTTTTGGTAAGATTGCCTAAATGTACAGGTGTGGGCTCAAAAGATTTAATTTCCTGGCAGGCCATTTTCAAGAAAGTGGCCACACCATTATTTGAGCTGGGAGCAGGATAAAGAAAAGAGTTTTTTTTTCAAGAGGATTTGGTAGATGGTGGCTCCTTAGGGGGATTGGGGGACTAAGATTTGCTACCTGTGTACTTATTTATACACCCCACTTTTTTTGAATAGAATGTTACCAGCATGCTTCCATCTATTCCCTGAAGAAGGAAATGAATACAGAGTCTGTTTAGCCTTTTGGCTTTTCTCTGTTTCCGAAGCATGTTGGGACTTGTTGTGACCACCATATTCAATCGACTTCCAGTCTAGTAATGTTGTGTGCTCTCAACATCCAATTAGCTGCTGATTTCTATTGTACATGTATTTCAATTTCATGATTTTAGATGTTTATTGTATATTCTATTCTATTTTGTATACATTTATCCAATACAATTTTTATATATTTCTTCTATGATTCTATTGTCAATATCCTGTCCACACCATCCCCTTGGGGCACCCCCTTCCTTTTTTCTAAATATGTATATATACTCTGCATTTGGTGTAGCCTATATATACAGTTTCTAATACACTTCAGGTGGTGTACACAGTATATAATACAGTGTAGTGTGGTGTTACCAAAAAAGAACATCATGTCCAGAAGGCCACCAAGGAGAGGCAGATGCTCACAGGCCACTAAAAGAGGCCAAGCAGCCTCTGTGCCTCTGTGTCTACAGTGAAAAGAGGTGGTCATGGACATGGTACATTCTTTTCAGGTGGCTGTGGGGCACGCTTGTCCTTTTTTTCTGCTGCTGGCCGTGTTATTGAGCCACAACATGCAGAAGAGGTGGTGGAGTGGATAACAAAGTCGTCCTCATTCTCCTGATCCTCTGTCACCCAGGCTCAGAGTAGTTTGCTTTCCAATGCAGCTGCCAACACAGCCTATTCCACCGGCTCATTGTCCACAGTTACTCCTTCCGTAGCCCCACCACCATGCACAGAGAAGTCCCCAGAATTATTCGACCCAAGTATCGGTTACATGCTGCTGGAGGATGTGCAGCGATTTGAAGGCTCCGATGTTGATTCCCAGGTTGAGGAAGGGAGTAACATCCCTAGAGAGAGGGGGTGCCACAGAAGGACAAGAAACTGGCAGTTATGTTCTCCCAGCTGCAGCTTACTGCTAAGTTTGCTCCTGTGACGAGGAGGGAGATGATGATGAGGTCACTGACTGTACTTGGGTGCCTGAGAGAAAAGAGGAGGAAAGTGAGGAGGAGGAGGATAAGGAGACACAACTCCAATGAGGCAGGATGTCCTCCAGGGGGCAGCTTAAGGGCAGCTACCCTATTGCATCACACTGCAGAGCTCTGCAGGTGCAGGGTGCTGCTGACTCCCCACTGACTTATAAAAGTTCCTTGGTGTGGGCCTTTTTCAACATGTGTGCAGCAGATCGCACTGTTTGCAACTTATGTCTGAAGGGGATCAAGCATGGCCAGAAAAGCTGCCACTTGGGCACCACATGCTTGACCAGACATATGACGACCTGCCATGTAGTCTGTTGGCAAAAGCTCTTGAAAGACCCACATCATAGAAAAAGGCAGACTTCTCCTTGCTCCTCATCTGGGATCTCAAACTCTACTATATCTTCAGTCCTCTCAAAAATCTGCACTGAGAGGAACGAGGGTAAAGCAATAGGTGTCACAAGTACTTGCAGCCAATCTGCTAGCAGTACACCACCAGTTGATTTCAGCAGGCAACTTTCCCTACCCCAGTTGCTGAACCGTAAAAATAAATTTGGTCCCAGCCATCTAAATGCTCAGCGCCTAAATGCTAGCTTGGCCAAATTGCTAGCACTGCAACTGCTGCCTTTTCAGCTGGTAGACTTTGCCCCCTTTTGTGAATTTGTGGAATGTGCTGCACCACCGTGGCAGGTTGCAAAACGGCATTTCTTTTCACGTAAGGCCATTCTGGCTCTCTACCGTCATATGGAAGGCAATGTTTTGCCCTGGTTGGACAGGGTGCGGAGCAGTAAGGTTCATATTACCGCTGTCTCATGGTCTAGCAGGTATGGGCAGGGATGTTACCTTTCCTTAACGTTGCACTGGGTAACTCTGCTGGCAGCTGGGAAGGATGCAGGACAGGGTTCAGTGTTGTTGGAGCTTGTTCTGCCACCACACCTTCAAAAAAGCTAGAGATGATTCTGCCACAGCTCTCTCTGCCACAACCTCTTCTGCAGAATTGTCCTCTGAACCAGCAGTGCTCCGTAAGTGTTCAAGGGGCTACGCAAGCAGTCAGGCTAAAAGATGCCATTCAGTGCTTCAGTTGGTCTACCTAGGGGACAGGAGCCACACTGGGGCAGTGATTCTGCCAGCTCTGCAAGGGCAGGCTCAGAGGTGGTTGATGCCATGCCAGCTTCAGCCAGCTATGGTTGTATGCGACAATGGCACCAACCTTCTCTCCGCCCTCCGACAGGGACACTTGAGCCATGTGCCATGTTTGGCACACATCCTGAATTTGGTGGTGCAGCGTTTCTTGACCAGGTACCCAGGCCTACAAGATCTCCTGACTCAGGCCAGAAAAGTCTGTGGTCAATTTCGCCAGTCACACAAGTGACAGTGCATGGCTGGCTGACATTTAAAGGGTATGCAACCTGCCCACCAACCACCTCATTTATGACATGCCCACCAGGTGGAGCTCAATGTTGACAATGCTGCAGCGGCTGCACACACAGCAGTGGGCCTTCAATGAGTACCTGTGTGAGTATGGCACCAGGACAGGGTCAGGGGAGCTTGGCTTCTTTTTGCCTTGCCAGTGACTACTGATCAAGGATACATGCATGAAACATCTTCAGGAGGCCTTGAAGAAAAGTTTGTGTAATGCCTTTCCAGACCCTGGGAGGTTACCATTTCCTGGTGCTTGACAACGTGTTTCTGAGGCTTTGTTCAGTCAGAGGAAGAGCGGTGGAGAAGGTGGCCGGCTGACCAATGCCTTTAACCACTTCAATACCAGACACTTTCCCCCCTTCCTGCCCAGGCCAATTTTCAGCTTTCAGTGCTGTCGCACTGTGAATGATAATTGCGCGGTCATGCTACACTTTACCCAAACAATTTTTTATCATTTTGTTCCCACAAATAGAGCTTTCTTTTGGTGGTATTTGATCACCTCTGGGGTTTTTATTTTTTGCGCAACAAATAAAAAAAGCCGTAAGACCGTAAATTTTGAAAAAAAAATGTTTCTTTCTTTCTGTTATAAAATTTTGTAAATAAGTAAGTTTTCTCCTTCACTGATGGGCACTGATGAGGCTGCACTGATGGGCACTGATAAGGCGGCACTGATAGGCACTGATGAGGTGGCACCAATGAGGTGGCACTGATGTGCACTGATGATGGTCACTAATATGCAGCACTGATGGGCACTGATAGGCAGCATTGATGGGCACTAATGGGTGGCACTGATAGGGGGCACTGATGGGCACTGAAAAGATGCACTGATGGGTACTTATGGGTGGCACTGGTAGGTGGCACTGATAGGCATGGATGGACACTGATAGATGGCACTGATGGGCATCACTGATAAGGAGGCACTGGCAGGCATTGGTAATGGGCACTGACTGGCACCATTTGTGGGCACTGATTGGCATTGATTTTGGGCACAGATTGGCATCCCTGGTGGCCATGGGTGGCATATCTGGTGGTCATCAGTGGTGGCAATCCCTGGTGGTCTTGTTGGCTTCCCTGGTGGTCTAAAGTGGGCATCCTCGGGGGGCTGCCCTGATAATCAATCAAACATCAAAATGCAACCATTGCCAGCATCTGCATTATATGGTGCAGGAATATCTAGGGGCAAGAGCAGACTTGGAGATCTTTCCAACAGAGCATCCACTGGGTTACTGGGTCTTGAGGATGGACCACTGGCCAGAACTTGCTCAAGATGCAATTGAGCTACTGGCCTGTCCTGCATCCAGCGTGCTTTCTGAACGCACATTTAGTGCTGCTGGAGGGTTTGTAACAGATCAAAGAGTGCGCCTGTCCACAGACTCCATTGATAGGCTCACATTTATAAAAATGAATCAGTCATGTATCAGCAGCTATCAAGCACCTGATGCTGATGTAACTGATTGAATTTGCTATGGATCTGGGATCCCTTGAAGACTGCATATGCTGCCTATCCTATTCCTCCTGAATCTTGATGATGCTAGCTTCCAACAATATTTTTGGTTTAGGGCACCACCACCCAAGGCCCAATTGTTCTGTCCCTGTGTAACAGGGGCATGTAATTACATATGTTGAAATAATATTTAACAGAAGGGCCTGTTCCTGTGCCCAACAAGAGTAACTGTGAGGGGTTACAGTGTTGTGGCACCACCACCACCCAAGGCCAATTTTTTTTGCCCCTGTTTAACAGGGGCATGTAATTACAATTTTTAAAAGAATATTTAACAGCAGGGCCCGTTTCTGCGCCCAACAAGAGTAACTGTGAGGGGTTACAGTGTTCTGGCACCACCAACACACAGTTTTTGACAAGTCCTTTATTAAAAAAGAAAAGAAAAAGTGTCCCCCAATGTCCATTCATCTTCATGGTGCAGATAGACCCAAAAATAGAAAAAAAAACAACCTCTGCCTCAATGGGCGACATCCCGCCGACTGCTGTCTCTTGGCTGTGACAGCTGTTATATAGGCAAGGGCGGGGCCAGCCGGTGATGTAACAGAGTGACTCTTCTGACATCATGTACCATCAGAGGGGGGCGGGGTCATTCGGTTACATCAGCGGGTGGCCCTGCCCTTGCCTATATAAAAACTGTCACAGTGAAAAGACAGCAGTCAGGGGGATGCCTCCCATGGAGGCAAAGTATTTTCATTTTTTTTCTTTCTATTTTTTGGGTCTGTCAGCGCTGTGATTGAACATAGATGTACCCAATACCCATTCACATAGGGGGACCAGGATCTGGGGGCCCTCCCTCCCTTTTCCTGCGGCCTGCCAGGTTGCATACTCAGATAGGGGTCTGGTATGGATTTTGGGGGGACCCCACACACTTTTTTTTTATTCTGGAGCAGGGTTCCCCTTAACATCCATACCAGACCTGAAGGACCTGGTATGGATTTTGGGGGGGACCCCACGCCATTTTTTTTTACGTTTTGGTGTTGAGTTCCCCTTAATATTCATACCAGACACAAAGGGACTGGTATGGACGGGGGAACCCGCTGTTTTTTAAATGATTTTTTATGTATATTGCCATGATCCGGAAATACATTACAGCCACAAGCAATTTTAAATGACATTTTTTTCCTTTAGAAATTTCATTTTTCTGCGGTACTGTTATAAACATGGGAAAGATGCGCTACTTTACAGACAGACTAAGGGGACCCCCAGGCATGATATTTAAAGTAATATTTCGTTTTTATTGTTTCACTTTAAGCATTAATAAAATAACTGCTCCTGAAAAAGCGTCCGTTTTAAAAACTTTTTTTTGCATTGTTACATGTTCCCTGGGGCAGTATCCGGGTCCCCAAACACTTTTTATGGCAATAACTTGCACATAAGCCTTTAAAATGAACACTTTTGATCATTCATGTTCACGTCCTATAGACTTTAATGGTGTTCGCATGTTTGCATAAATGATTTGTCTATTCGCATGTTCTGGTGGGAACCGAACAGGGGGTGTGCGGCTCATCCCTATTCTGCACCATGGAGGACCATTCTTTGTTCTGAGCCTTTCATAGTGCCCAAGTAAAGTTCTGACCCCTTAAAGGTGTACACCTCTAAAGCGAATGTAAATGTGTGTTAGAGCCATCCCATATATGTCACAGAAGCAAAAGCAGGAAAAAAGGAGAGGAATTATTCACCCCATTAACCCCTTCACTGCCCCCTAGTGGTTAACCCCTTCACTGCCAGTGACATTTTTACAGTAATCAGTGCATTTTTAATCGCACTGATCGCTGTATTAATGCCAATGGTCCCAAAAATGTATCAAAATTGTCCAACGTGTCCGCCATAATCTCGCAGTCACAATAAAGATCGCAGATCACCGCCATTACTAGTAAAAAAAATTAATAATAAAAATGCTATAAATCTATCCCCTATTTTGTAGACGCTATAACTTTTGCACAAACCAATCAATATACGCTTATTGCGATTTTTTTTTACCCAAAATATGTAGAAGAATACATATCGGCCTAAACTGAGGAAAAAAATAGCTTTTTTATATATTTTGGGGGGATATTTATTATAGCAAAAAGTAAAAAATTATGCGTTTTTTTCAAAATTGTCACTTTTTTTGTTTATAGCGCAAAAAATAAAAACCGCAGAGGTGATCAAATACCACCAAAAGAAATCTCTATTTGTGGGGGAAAAAAAGAGGTAAATTTTGTTTGGGTCAAAAGTGTGGCGCTATATATCACATCCTCAGCCGTGTGTATTACAATAAAGACATATAAAAATGATGAATACTACCAAAAAATGTATGACCATAAAATGGATAGTGTCAAATAATTAATCAGTGTTGATCACATATAAGGTAAATACACAATAATACTTAATCATCAGATGTGCCAGTGATTAATAAAAACCCGTGCTGGTTCCATGAGCCAGACACCAAACATAAAAAACATAAAACTTTAGAAGTCCATAAAAAATGTGTAGAAAAATAGTGAAGAAAACATCAACAGCGTTCAAAGGGGGTGATGCATGGCCAGATGGCATTCACAGAATTTTATTCGCACCAAATTTGGCGAGTGGGCAGAAGGGAGACCACAAGTGTGCATAGATTGTACATCAGTGCCGGGGCCAACACCAGGAGTAGAGGAGGCTTACCGGAAAGAATTGACCTGAAATGGCGTACGCCAGACAAGTCATAAAAGCATAATAACCACTGGTTCTGGGAAATGCGTCTTGTCAGATGTCATCAACAGATGGTGGAAAGAAAAGGGGGGGCTCGCACGGCTTCCTCTCCCATAGGTAATCCAGCATAAGCCAAACGTGTAGTTTCATATGCCATGCAAGGAGCAGACAAAACTCACATAGCGTAAAAACTTTTTAAAACACTAGTTTATTAAAATAATAAAAAACAGACTCACATTTTGGAAGAACGAAACAGAGCTCAAATATTAAATAGCGGCGATCGTGAGGGGTCCACCCGACATGTTTCATCTAAGGAGCCATCATCATACCCCAGATGTTTTTGCAAATAAATAATCTTTCTTCATAGATTTAGGTCAAAATGTATTCTGCTACATTTCATTGGTCAAAATAACCCAAATCAGGGTTTTAATTTTTAGTCTCTACTGGCGACCTCATTTCTTGAAGCAAGAAAATACCAGGACAGTGCCCCCCAAATGACCCCTTTTTGAAAGTATTTATTAAGAGACATGGCAAGTTTTTTGAAGCTGTAATTTAATGCCAGAGCATGGACTGATCCTGGAATGACATCCACCCAGGATGGGAGAGCTTCTGCTCAAACCGTCATTTTACAATAGGGCCGAGAATCAGTTAAGGAGTCTGGTATGCTACCCTTTTGCTTCAAATCATTTTAGCTCCTTTGATTCATTTTGAAAATCCTTTTTTTTATCAGTTTCTGTGTAACTGCAGAAGGTACCCATAATCAGTGGTCATGGGTGATGGCTGGTGGCATGAAGGAGCACATTTTCTGCTGTGGATTTTCTTAAGGTAAAAGTCCTTAACCTGTTTCATAATTAATGGATCTTTACATTGGAATACGCAATAGCAATAGCAAATCCCTCCACACAATCAGCACATCATCCAAGTAGCGAATCCTATTTTTCACATGGTCCCTAAACAGTTTGAGTCTGTGTACCTGGGTCACCTTACACCATCCTAGGTGGATTAAAGCATTGACAAGGAACCATGGCTACACCCTTCTGTCTGCAATACTGACCATTAAACGTAAAATAATAATGCAAAATTATTTCCAACAGTTCAATTAGAATTGAATTCTGGGCATTAGAGAGTGGGTGACTTCTTTCTTTATCCTTGTATCATGCGTAATAGAGAGTGACATTTTTGCCCATTCTTCTATGCAAAATAGCGCAAGCACTGTCAGATTGGATGGAGAGCATCTGTTAACAGAAATTTTCAAGTCTTGCCACATATTCTCAATTGGATTTAGGTCTGGACTTTGACTGGGCCATTCTAACACATGAATATGCTTTGATCTAAACCATTCCTTTGTAGCTCTAGCTGTATGTTTAGGGTTGTTGTCCTGCTGGAAGTTGAACCCCCGCCCCAGTCTCGAGTCTTTTGCAGACTCTAACAGGTTTTCTTCTAAGATTGCCCGGTATTTGGCTTCATCCATCTTCCATCAACTCTGAACAGCTTCCCTGTCCCTGATGATGTGATGTGCAGTGTTAGTTTTCTGTCACACATATCGTTTTGCTTTTAAGCCAAAAAGTTCAATTTTGGTCTCATCTGACCAGAGCACCTTCTTCCACATTGTAGTAATCGATGTTCCTTCAACATACATGTTTTTTCTAACTCATCTAATCTCTGTTCCAATACACACTTCTCAGTCACTAATTGTTGAATGTGATCAGCAACATTTGCATCTGCTTTTGCAACCATTGCCAATATATTCTCTGTTACACTTTGTACCTGTTCAAATAATTGTTTCCTCTCACTATACCATTCTAATTCTTTTTGTTCCGCAATGTCTTTCATCTTCACCAACATGCATACAGCATTGGCTAATCTCTGTTTCTTGCCTTTTTTGGAAGATTTTTTATGCTTTATGGCATCATTATGGGTATTGCATTGTTTTAATAGGTCATTGTATTGGTGTGTTAATGCATTCTCTTTTATAGACTCAAATCTAACACAACCATACTTGTTAACAAATTCTTCAATGGCTTCTATTGATATGCTAATTTGCACCTAGCTACACTGAAGTTGCTTACACAATGCCCACAGCTAGACAACAAAACACACACAGATAAAACTGTTTGAAAGGAAACTTTGACTTGTAGTTCCACAATCAAGAGCAAAAAAAAAAAAAAATCCAAAAGCCGTTTAAAAACAACTTTGTTCCTTGCAGCTCTACAGCTTTCAAAATACCAGGCACACTCTTAGTCAATGCCTTATTATATTCCCACTGATTTCCAAACCCTTAGATTGCAGGCCACATTGAACTTCTGTTGGAACAGAGCGCTATTTCACACTCACGTGGGGACCAAATAAAAAATACACTAGTAATGAAATTAATAAAAAATAATAAATAAATAAATAAATAAATAAATAAATAAGTAAAAATGAAAAAACGAAAATCAATAAAAAAAAGTTAAAACAAAAAAATAAAAATAAAAATCTATATTTCTCCCACTTTTTCCTCAAAGATGTGTGGTATATCCTGTCAATCTGCAGGCTATATCAGTACCAGGGATGATCAATCACTTCACTCACCAGTACCGTTTACTGGCTACAGGCCTAAAACACATTAACGATACAAACGTTTAACAAATATACATATATCAGCCGAAGATCTCACCAGGTTCTACGCGTCCGTCTCCCTGATGAAATATTTCACAGAATCTTCATGACCATCCAAGCGTGGTTTCAGAATTCACGAGCCAGCGCCAATCTTGTCCACACTAGAGACGATTTTCAGTTCTGGGTGTATTTGAGGATTTATGCTTGCTTACAGGGTCTCAAGACAAAAAAATACATTAGGTTTTTGTGGATTCTGTGTAAAAATAAAATTCACAGTCTGGGGTGCCAATTGTAGTAATCGATATAAATATTAATATTTTATCTGTGTATTAATTTGTCTAGTCCCTATAATTAGTTGGCCTATTAAACTCTGAGCACATGCTATTGTTAATATCACAATAATACCAGGTTAGCTATGAAACCAAACACACGGTGCTGCTAGTAAAACAAGTTACATTTATTTCCCAATAAAAATAGGAATGTATTAAAACAGCATAATTAGGAAAACTAACATAAAGATACTACAAGAAATTGCAATATTACAAGGCCTACAATCATAACACAATACAAGATTGATACTTAGCACATCCTCCTCGGCTGGTCCTCAGGTCTTCAAGAGACTGTTTCTTTAGCAAACATTACTTTTAACAAACATACCTCATCCAGACCCCCCCCTTTTGCCTGCCCAACTTTGCCTTTGGACGAATCACAGTGTCTCTGGGGCGTTCCCTCAACAGCCTATCATATGGACCGTTTTGTCCTCTGGGGGGCAGTGTTGGTCCATGCATCCAACCGATGTCAGATTTCACACACACCTGGGCCCTTGATTTCCTGTATCTCACCTCATCCATCATCCTTGTCAGTTTATCTGCCTTTGAAGCCTGTGTGGATAGTAGTTAATCAGGAAATTCCCATAGACAGGTCGGAGCCAGCATTGTCATGCGCAATGGGCCACATTCCAACCTGGGAGGCCACATCCTGTAATCCCGCAAGTGTGACACTTTCAGTCTTTTCAAAAACCATGTGAGTTTTCTTCTCTTAGGTATCGTAATGAAATATATGTACAAATACGATATTCATGTTGAATTCCAACACACATGTTTGCTGTGTCCCCCACATGGCTTCTCGCAAACTGAAAACAGAAATTCTTATGGCTTTTTTTCAACAATGGTTTTCTTCTTGCCACTCTTCCATAAAGGCCAGGTTTGTGGAGTGCATGACTAATAGTTGTCCTGTGGACAGATTCTCCCACCTGAGCTGTGGATCTCTGCAGCTCCTCAAGAGTTACCATGGGCCTCTTGGCTGCTTCTCTGATTGATACTCTCCTTGCCCAGCCTGTCAGTTTAGGTGGATGACCATATCTTTTTGTAGGTTTCCAGTTGCCATACTCTTTCCATTTTTGGATGATGGATTGAACAGTGCTCCATGAGATGTTCAAAGCTTGGTATATTTTTTTATAACCTAACCCTGCTTCAAACTTCTCCACAACTTTATCCCTGACCTGTCTGGTGTGTTCCTTGGCCTTCATGATGCTGTTTGTTCACTGAGGTTCTCTAACAAACCTTTGAGGGCTTCACAGAACAGCAGTATTTACACTGAGATTCAATTACACACACAGGTGGACTCTATTTACCAATTAGGTGACTTCTGAAGGCAATTGGTCCCACTAGATTTTATTAGGGGTTTCAGAGTAAAGGGGGCGAAATACAAATGCATGCCACACTTTTCAGATATTTATTTGTAAAAAATTTGAAAACCATTTATAATTTTCCTTCCACTTCACAATTATGTGCCACTTTGTGTTGGTATATCACATAAAAGTCCAATAAAATACACTTATGTTTTTGGTTGTAACATGGCAAAATGGAAAATTTCAAGGGGTATGAATACTTTTTCAAGGCACTGTAGGATACAGTAGAATGTTACCATTCCATATTTCACATGAAACATTGGCCTTTGTTCAGGTATAAATTGCTCGGTAAAATGCTTCCTGCCAACTTTCCAAGTAGACAATGTTGTACAAATGTGAAAGACCTCTATTGTGGGATTTTGTAGATAATGAAAAAAGTTTTTTGAAAAAGATTTCATTTATTATCTGAATAGAAAAAGTTCAATAGAAATTTTGACCATAAAACATATACGGTAAATGTTAGAACATTATATATTGATAAAGAAGATAAGGTGATACTTCGATCCAACGCGTTTTAATGGGTAATGATTATTAAAATCTTCATCAGGGATATTGTATCACTATCTGCAGAAGATCAAAAATACAACATTTAGAAGTTACATTCAATACACATAGATATTATCTATGCGTATACAAAAAATGATAACTTACTTTTCAATACATAATTAAACAGGTAGCAGGTGCATTCCCCTTGGTATCAGCCAGGAAGGTCCAAAAAACCACATAGTATACCCTTATTTTCTACAGGACGGCCGGATATAAGTAAATCCAAAAATTTGGCACTTAAAAGCATAAGGTCCGGGTGCTATATAAATGCGAAGACAGCGATCAGGGCAATGCAAAATAGTCCTCAGTTACCCACTTCCGTAGGTAAAAAAAGAAACGTCACAAAATTGCGGCGTAAACATATGGCCAAAGTCCTTTGCACTCCAGGTATTACCCCCCCGAAAGGCCCATCATTTCCAGAAATGGCAGTATTTTGGAAGGAATAAGCCAAATTATTGATCAGTATCTTAGACCGCACGTTATGGATCTACCTTTGTACACGAAGGATACGATCCATCTGTTACAGATTATAGAGGACCTGGTGATCCCCGAATCAGCAATTTTGGTGACCATTGATGTGAAATCGCTATATAATAGCATTCTACATGACCATGGCATTGCAGCTATCAATCAAGTTCTTAGACAGCGTGCCACTACTGATTGGAAATTTATTGTCTTTATCTTACAGATGTTGGAATTCATATTGAAGCACATCTTTCTCTTTGTAGGCTCCCACTACCTCCAGGTACAAGGAGTGGCTATGGGGACGTACTGCGCACCCTCATATGCCAATCTGTACCTGGGGGATTGGGAGAAAGATTTCCTGTCAGGGGAACAGTCATCTATGTACACTCGCCACATATTATTGTGGCCAAGGTACATAGATGATGTTTTCATTATTTGGGATGGTCCAGAGGGCAGATTGAAGGAGTGTTTGAAACTCATGAATCAAAATAACTTTAATCTTTTTTTTACAATGAATTATGATTCTAAAGAGATTCAGTTTCTGGACATTTGTATTCAAAAAGATCTCAAGGGGGACTTAGTAGTAAACTATTCAGGAAAGAAACAGACGGGAATACACTGCTGCATGCAGTTTCTATCCAGACCCATTAAAGAAATCAATTTCATTTAGTCAATTCCTACGTATAAGAAGGAATTGCACTACTGACGAGGATTTCCAAAGAGAATGTGATGAGCTCACATTAGCTCACATAGATTAAAGAGTACAAATAGACAAGATATTATTTTCAAACCAAAAAAAGAAATAAGGAAGACAATATTACCAGGATTATTATCAAATACTCGCAGAGAAAAGAATATCAATAATTCTGCGTGCCCAAAGAGATGAAGTCAACAGCTAACACGGCCAATAGGATATAAGCAAATAACAATAAAACAAAAATATGTGTAGCGCTAAGAGTTCAATATAGGGACACTGAAGTCCAACCAATAATGAAAAACATCTAAAAAAAGGGAAGAAAAGTCCTCAATATTTATATGACATAGACATAGTCCACATAGATGTGATGACTTCGTGAGAAAAGCAATTCAAATACGTGACATCCAAGGTGAAGACAGAAGGGGCACACCACCACCGAAAATGGGAAGGCTTACCAGATCTCGTGGACCCTAGAGGGCGTACGCCCAAAGGGGTCAAATCAGGCTTGGGTGGTGGGTGATAGTGGATATTCCAAAAGTATGATGAGGATGGACATCCAGAAATAAACCGTGGACTTGTGTGTCCCTCAGGATAAGGTTGAGGAGTAGATGGTGGTAATATAAAGCAAAGAGGAAAAAGGCCACATAGCGTAATTCCGTAAAACAAATATCCAAATGTATTAAAATAAGAAATACACTCACATGTACGTCTTTGTAAAATCAGCGCTGTACAGAAAATGGCAGCAGTGGGGTCCTACCGAAGCGTTTTGTCCTCTTAGATGATGTCTGTAAGCCTTCCCATTTTCGGTGGTGGTGTGCCCCTTCTGTCTTCACCTTGGATGTCACGTATTTGAATTGCTTTTCTCATGAAGTCATCACATCTATGTGGACTATGTCTATGAGTCATATAAATATTGAGGACTTTTCTTCCCTTTTTTAGATGTTTTTCATTATTGGTTGCA
Source organism: Aquarana catesbeiana (assembly GCF_042186555.1). Classification (NCBI taxonomy): domain Eukaryota; kingdom Metazoa; phylum Chordata; class Amphibia; order Anura; family Ranidae; genus Aquarana; species Aquarana catesbeiana. The sequence continues at coordinate 426,698,150 of NC_133327.1, read as the reverse complement.
CTTCAGCGTCCCTATATTGAACTCTTATGCCGCGTACACACGGTCGGACTTTTCGTCTACAAAAGTCCAACGGACGCCGACGGACTAAAGCTGGCTGGTAATCCGATCGTGTGTGGGCTTCTCCGGACTTTCAGCAGACTTTTTCAGCCTCAAATCCGACGGACTTTAGATTTGAAACATGCTTCAAATCTTTACGTCGTAACTACGACGGACCCCGAAATCCGCTCGTCTGTGTGCTAGTCCGACGGACAAAAACCCATGCTAGGGCAGCTATTGGCTACTGGCTATGAACTTCCTTATTTTAGTCCGGTGTACGTCATCACGTACGAATCCGTCGGACTTTTGTGTGGTCGTGTGTAGGCAAGTCCGTTCGTTAGAAAGTCTGCTGCAAGTCCGCCGAAAGTCCGCCGGAAGTCTGTCGGACAGGCTGTCGGACTTTTGTAGACGAAAAGTCCGACCGTGTGTACGCGGCATTAGCGCTACACATATTTTTGTTTTATTATTATCAAATACTCCAATAAGGAAAATTATCACCAAATACTGGCCTATCCTTACTGAGGATCCTATACTGAGATGTCTTGTCACACCAAAACCTCAGATTACATATAAAAAGGCAGGATCCATTGGAAATATGCTAGTGCAGAGTGAATACAAAGGGAACACAAGGAAGGACCCATGTAAGACCTGGGGTACCTATCCCTGTGGATCCTGTCCACAATGTACAGTCATTGGTAGAAGGACCTCACTGGGGAGACGTTCGCCCTGAAGCATCTTGCCACATGCAAGAAACAGGGCGTCTTCTACCTCATGCAGTGTCAGTGCGGTGTCTTCTACGTGGGAAAGTCAAGGCAAGAGTTGGGCAAGCGGGTTTAAAAACATATGCATAGCATGCGTATAGGCAATTCATATCTGCCCTTGGGTAGACACATTGCCAGAAAACACAATTAGAAATAACCCAAAGTCAACTTCACTGTGTTGGACAGGTAACACCTACCCCTAAGAGGAGGCGACTGGAACAAGGTTCTGCTCCAGTGCAAAATGCGCTGGATAAGATACCTAAAAGCCACAACCCTTCCGGGCCTCAGTGAGGTGGAAAGTTTTAGCCCATTTCTTGAGGATTTCAGTTCAGGAAAAACTGATTGATTTTCCAAAGCAATTGTTCATTGTTATATTTTTCATATATAGTTTATTATTTTCTTACCATGGGGGGCATTTGCCTCTATGGATAAATATTTTTTTCTATTAATCTGGTGTTTTGAGTTTCCTGTTTCTTGGTCCTGATTAAATGCCATTGTGGCATTTTTCCCTTTTCCCTTTTTCTTTCTTCCCCTCTGTAACGAAACATCTCACACTCCTCTTGAGTGCTTTCGTCATATACCACTTCCTCCCAGTCTGAATATAGATATCAGATATTCCAATCGCTCACAAGCACAAAACAAGACAATACTTGTTTAGTTGCTGAATGTGGACTCTTTTATTAGAACCAAAATACAAGTCTTATATACAATAAAAGAGGAGGTCCCCCCTCCTGCTCATATTACTCTAACAATACACCTGTAACCAGAAACAGAATAAACATGGGCTAATTAACTAATCCCTTAAAGCAGCGATGTGACTCCGTTCCCTCCTGAGCATTGTTATGATTCATCAGGATTTCACTACCGGTCAGACTTGTTGTCACCTAGCTTCACACATTAGTATAAACACAGGACACCTTCTCACAATAGCAGGAGCTAATTACAAATAACAATGCAAACAGTGATCTCCCCCCCTCCTCAGCCTAGTAGGCAACAAACTATAGTAGGAGTAGACTGTCCCGGCTCCTACCCAATTCTAGAGGCCAATGTGATCAGCTCTCTCAACTAACTTGTTGAGTTCAGAATCAAACAAACCAAGAATAGTCTTTACATATATCCTGGGAGATAGTGTGGATAAATATTACTGTCCCATTTTAAGTAATCCAATATATATTTTCTCAGTCACTATTTCTAATATGGTATATACAGGGTTCCCAGGGTCTGTGTGTCTTGGGGGACATGGACCTGAATCTAAAGTAACACCACCTCAAGGGTCCCCAGGCATACAGCTCACAAACAGCACCATTCCCCCAAATGGCAAGGCCCATAATCGGTAGGCAAGGGGCCAGCATTCAGTCCCCTCCAAAAGCCTCTGTCACTGGTGAGTCTGTCACATTTCTACCCCATCAAAAGTTGACTAACAAGGTCCCAGACCTCCACCTGGTCTGGACATGCATTAGTCAGGCAAAGTGAACTCACATAGTCAGTCCGCATGATCTCCAATCTTGGCTGCAAGGAATAGTTGACACCAGTAGGTGTGGGGCAGAGGTCATTTACTCTCTGTCCAGCTGCCAGAGCTTCAGCTGGGTGGTTTTTAACATTCCGGGGCTCAGTCTGCTGCTGGGCAGAGGGGCTGATCACCCCAGCTTCGTGAAGCTGTAGAGACATTGTAGGTGCTAGGCAGAGGCCAGCAGCGCTCTGCCCTGTTACCAGTGATTCAGCTGGGAGTAGCAGCTTCACTACATCAGCTTGTCACCGGAGAGAGGGGCCAACTGCCCAGGCTCCCTGGATCTCCACAGTTGTTGCTGGTGCTGGGCAGAGTTTGGTAGCACTCTGCCCTGTTGCCAGTATTTTGCTGGGGACTCCACATCCTCCTCTCTGGCTAACTGTTGGGGCAGGAGGCTGGATCCCTCCACTCCCAAACTGTGTAGCTGCCATTGAGCTGGCTGCTTCCTTTTCCATTCCCTCATCTGGCTGCTGGGACTACATGTCTATGGTACTGTCTCCCAGGTGCATGGATCTTTGCTGGGGAGGAAGGACCGCTTCCTCCACCCTGGCCAACTGTTGGGGAGGGACGACGAACACCTTCCCTCTCTGTATCTGCTGCTGAGAAGTGATCACCACCTTCTCACCCTGAGCCTCCGGAACTGCCACATGTGTGGGGCAGAGGTCTTGGACCCTCTGTCCGGTGACCAGCGCTTCAGCTGGGGAAGTTCCTTGCAACTCCACAGATACTGCTGTTGATGCTGGGCAGAGCACAGTGAAGATTTGCCCTGATACCAGCTCTTCTGTTGGAGGCTCATCAGGTTGTTCTTCCTCAACAGAAAAGTCTATCAAATCCCCTGTCTCTGCAACTGATGTCTGGGGATAGAGGTTCACCATCTCCTGTCCGTGGAACCCAGAAGATGCTATGGGTGCTGGGCAGAGGTTAGCAGAGCTCTGCCCTGTTGTCAGCACTTCAGCTTTGGGGATGGCAATCTCCAGATTTTCCACTGCCGATTCTCTGGAATGCTGATGGAAAGGCACATTCCTTCATCCAAGATCATCCCATGCAGAAAGAGGATCATCAATGTCAGTCAGCACTTGCTGCATCCGCCATAAGACCTCCACGCCCATAGCTGCAGGGGCAGGTTGGCAAAGCACACTGTTACTCTGCCACATTGCTGAATCTTTAGCCAGGATTTCAGAGTTGTCAACTAGTATTTCCTGATAGTCCCAGGCAAAGGGAGCCCAGTCCTGGTGCTGAGCAGAGTCTAGCAGCCGTCTGTAGGCGATCTCCAGCTCCCATTTCTGAACGGCCAGAAACTCTATATCTTCCAGTGCCCAGTGCACTTCCGAGATGTTCAGTGACCCCTCTCCAAAATCCATGATTTCGTCCAACCACCACTCCAAATCACTCCCAAATTTAGGGTCCCCTGTCAGCTTCACATAAAACAGCCCCAGGCCGCCGTAGCCAAAGCCTTCCATTGGGCTGTCATCTGCTATCCAAGGGCATGCTTGGGATACATGCCACCGGAGGGCTCTGTAGCTCTCATCCAGCTGCATCTCTGCCCAGACCAGCCTGCTTAATTCAGCTGTATGCTTCTTGTGCGGTTTTTCTCCCAAAAACAGCACCCACAATCCATACTGTGACCAGTACCTTTCCTGGATGGAGGAGTGAACTTTCCCTGGTGTCGCTGCTCATGGGCTAGTGCTTTATTCCAGAGTTCGCAGCGGATAGAATCAAACTATTCCAGCAGGACCTGCTCTGTTACTGGTCCTCTGTGCTGTATCTGCATCTCTCGCAACCTCCTTCTGAATTCCTCTTCCATGGTGGCTGATATCTGTACCTCTCCTCTCCTCTCCTGCTATCCAGACCTTGGATCCAGGTGGAAGTTTGGATGTCCCAGACTGCAGGAAGCGTCCCACTGCTTGCCACCAATGTAACAAAACATCCCACACTCCGCTTGAGTGCTTTGTCATATGTCACTTCCTCCCAGTCTGAATATAGATATCAGATATTCCAATCGCTCACAAGCACAAAACAAGACGATACTTGTTTAGTTGCTGAACATGGACTCTTTTATTCGAACCAAAATACAAGTCTTATATACAGTAGAAGAAGAGGTCCCCCCTCCTGCTCATATTACTCTAACAATACACCTGTAACCAGAAACAGAATTAACATGAGCTAATTAACTAATCCCTTAAAGCAGCCGATGTAAGGGTGTTAGTCCTGAAAATATGTACCTGATCTTGTTATCAATGTATTCACGCTAGCATGCTACCCATCCCTGAAATGGTTGGCATTTGGTTGGTCTTTTTTTTATGTACCTTGCAATATAAATAAAAAGGAGTATTGTACTCCTCTAACCATAGTTACTCATATTCATTTTTGATAAGTAAATTTTTACATTGACCAATTTTGGGTGCATTTTTAATAGCAAGTATGATCAGACGATCGTATGTTTTTTTCAGCCACATAGTCAGATTTGTGTAGACCAGAAACAGAATTAACATGAGCTAATTAACTAATCCCTTAAAGCAGCCGATGTGACTCCGTGCCCTCCTGAGCATTGTTATGATTAATCAGGATTTCACTACCGGTCAGACTTTTTGTCACCTAGCTTCACACATTAGTATAAACACAGGACACCTTCTCACAATAGCAGGAGCTAATTACAATTAACAATACAAACAGTGATCTCCTCCTCCTCAGCCTAGTAGGCAACAAACTATAGTAGGAGTAGACTGTCCGGCTCCTATCCAATTCTAGAGGCCAATGTGATCAGCTCTCTCAACTAACTTGTTGAGTTCAGAATCAAACAAACCAAGAATAGTCTTTACATATATCCTGGGAGATATTGTGGATAAATATTACTGTCCCATTTTAAGTAATCCAAGTTATATTTTCTCAGTCACTATTTCTAATATGGCATATACAGGGTTCCCAGAGTCTGTGTGTCTTGGGGGACATGGACCTGAATCTAAAGTAACACCACCTCAAGGGTCCCCAGGCATACAGCTCACAAAGAGCACCATTCCCCCAAATGGCAGGACCCATAATTGGTAGGCAAGAGGCCAGCATTCAGTCCCCTCCAAAAGTCTCTGTCACTGGTGAGTGTGTCACACCCTCACTGTGGAACTTTATGTCTTTTGATTCTGGGGGAGAATTCAATAATAATGAGATGCACACATAAATAGGGTTTCTATATTTCAATATATTTGTATATGACCTATGTCCCTCTTTTCCACTATTTAGGCATCCGTGGATTGGGATGCTTTATAGGAGGGGAGTTTCATACTTTATTATGTTTAGATCCGGTATGTACAGGAGAATGGCATTTTCTATGTGAAATTAGCTAAGGAAGTAGTCCTCATCTTCCCCTTTTTGGGTATTGATGTGGTGGGTCCCTCATACCTAGGCCCTTATTTTTCTACCTGGCACAAATGGACCCCCACTCCCAGATGATGTGTGGGGCTCTATTTTTCCTCAGAGGGGGGGTTTTCCACCCCAGAGGTAAGCAGTATCTGCATTTTTTTTGCTACCTGTTTAATTATGTATTGAAAAGTAAGTTATCATTTTTTGTATACTCATGGATAATATCTATGTGTATTGAATGTAATTTCTAAATGTTGTATTTTTGATCTTCTGTAGATAGTGATACAATATCCCTGATGAAGATTTTAATAATCATTACCCATTGAAATGCGTTGGATCGAAGTATCACCTTATCTTCTTTATCAATATATAATGTTCTAACATTTATATGTTTTATTGTCTAAATTTCTATGGAACTTTTTCTATTTGTATAATAAATGAAATCTTTTTCAAAAAAACTTTTTTCATTGCCTAAAAAATCCCACAATAGGTCTTTTACATTTGTTCAAGTTACAAGGGATGATGGCAATTGCGTGTCCAATTATATGAGTCATTTTTCTTTTTCAGTAGGCAATGTTGTTAGTAAAAAACAACTATCAATGAGTATGAATACTTTTTCAAGGCACTGTAAATGTTACAGGTCTCAAATGTGAGCGAATGAGAGACAATAACTGTAGAATGATGATAAAATGAGAGGAGTTTTATTCTGCCATGCTGTGGATCTTTCTCAACTTTATTTCCACTGTTACATGTGAATATAACACTTCAATAACATTTATAACATTAACAATATGTACAATACTGTGCCTAGGAGCATGTGTCTTGTGTTTACACATTGATATGCACACTCAGAGATAATAAAACAGATTTAACCACTTCAGCCCAGGAAGGTTTTACCCCCTTCCTGACCAGAGCACTTTTTACAATTTGGCACTGCGTCGCTTTAACTGCTAATTGTGCGGTCATGCAATGCTGTACCCAAACGAAATTTGCGTCCTTTTCTTCCCACAAATAGAGCTTTATTTTGATGGTATTTGATCACCTCTGCCGCTTTTATTTTTTGCGCTGTAAACGGAAAAAGACCGAAAATTTTGAAAAAAAATGATATTTTCTACTTGTTGTTATAAAAAAAATCCATTAAAATCAATTTTAGTCATACATTGAGGCCAAAATGTATTCGGTCACATGTCTTTGGTAAAAAAAATGTCAATAAGCGTATATTTATTGGTTTGCGCAAAAGTTATAGCGCCTACAAACTAGGGTACATTTTCTGGAATTTACACAGCTTTTAGTTTATGACTGCCTATGTCATTTCATGAGGTGCTAAAATGGCAGGGCAGTACAAAACCCCCCCAAATGACCCCATTTTGGAAAGTAGACACCCCAAGGAAATTGCTGAGAGGCATGTTGAACCCATTGAATATTTATTTTTTTTGTCCCAAGTGATTGAATAATGACAAAAAAAAAAAAAAATTACAAAAAGTTGTCACTAAATGATATATTGCTCACACAGGCCATGGGCATATGTGGAATTGCACCCCAAAATACATTCAGCTGCTTCTCCTGAGTACGGGGATACCAAATGTGTGGGACTTTTTGGGAGCCTAGCTGCGTACAGGGCCCCAAAAACAAAGCACCGCCTTCAGGATTTCAAAGGGCATAAATTTTTGAATTCACTCCTCACTACCTATCACAGTTTTGAAGGCCAAGATGGCACAAACCCCCCCCAAATGACCCCATTTTGGAAAGTAGACACCCCAAGCTATTTGCTGAGAGGCATGTTGAGTCCATGGAATATTTTATTTTTTGACACAAGTTGCGGGAATGTGACAAATTTTTTTTTTTTTTTGCACAAAGTTGTCACTAAATGATATATTGCTCACACAGGCCATGGGCATATGTGGAATTGCACCCCAAAATACATTTAGCTGCTTCTCCTGAATATGGGGATAACACATGTGTGGGACTTTTTGGGAGCCTAGCCGCGTACGGGGCCCCGAAAACCAAGCACCGTCTTCAGGATTTCTAAGAGCATAAATTTTTGATTTCACTCCTCACTACCTATCACAGTTTTGAAGGCCATAAAATGCCCAGATGGCACAAAACTCCCCCAAATGACCCCATTTTGGAAAGTAGACACCCCAAGCTATTTGCTGAGAGGCATGCTGAGTCCATGGAATATTTTATTTTTTGACACAAGTTGCGGGAAAGTGACAATTTTTTTTTTTTTGCACAAAGCTGTCACTAAATGATATATTGCTCGCACAGGCCATGGGCTTATGTGGAATTGCACCCCAAAATACATTCTGCTGATTCTCCTGAGTACGGGGATACCACATGTGTGGGACTTTTTGGGAGCCTAGCCGCGTACGGGGCCCCAAAAACCCAGCACCGCCTTCAGGATTTCTAAAGGCGTAAAGTTGTGATTTCACTCCTCACTACCTATCACATTTTTGAAGGCCATAAAATGCCCAGATGGCACAAACCCCCCCCAAATGACCCCATTTTGGAAAGAAGACACCCCAAGCTATTTTCTGAGAGGCATGATGAGTCCATGGAATATTTTATATTTTGACACAAGTTGCGGGAAAGTGACAATTGTTTTTTTTTTTTTTTTGCACAAAGTTGTCACTAAATGATATATTGCTCAAACATGCCATGGGCATATGTGGAATTACACCCCAAAATACATTCTGCTGCTTCTCCTGAGTACGGGGATACCACATGAGTGGCACTTTTTGGGAGCCTAGCTTCATACGGGGCCCCGAAATCCAATCACCGCCTTCAGGATTTCTAAGAGCATTAATTTTTGATTTCACTCCTTACTACCCATCACAGTTTTGAAGGCCATAAAATGCCAAGATAGCACAAAATCGCCCCAAAATGACCCCATTTTGGAAAGTAGACACCCCAAGCTATTTGCTGAGAGGCATGGTGAGTATTTTGCAGCTCTCATTTGTTTTTGAAAATGAAGAAAGACAAGAAAAACGTTTTTTTTTTTTCTTTTTTCAATTTTCAAAAGTTTGTGACAAAAAGTGAGGTCTGCAAAATACTCACTATACCTCTCAGCAAATAGCTTTGGGTGTCTATTTTCCAAAATGGGGTCATTTGGGGGGGTTTGTGCCATCTGGGCATTCCATGGCCTCCGAAACTGTGATAGGCAGTGAAGAGTGAAATCAAAAATTTACGCCCTTAGAAAGCCTGAAGGCGGTGCTTGGTTTTCGGGGTCCCGTACGCGGCTAGGCTCCCAAAAAGTCTCACACATGTGGTAGCCCCGTACTCAGGAGAGGCAACAGAATGTATTTTGGGGTGTAATTTCACATATTCCCATGGCATGTTTGAGTAATATATCATTTAGTAAAAACTTTGTGCAAAAAAAAAAAAAAAAAATTGTCTTTTTCCCGCAACTTGTGTCACAATATAAAATATTCCATGGACTCGACATGCCTCTCAGCAAATAGCTTGGGGTGTCTACTTTCCAAAATGGGGTCATTTGGGGGGGTTTTGAACTGTCCTGGCATTTTAAGCACAACATTTAGAAGCTTATGTCACACATCACCCACTCTTCTAACCACTTGAAGACAAAGCCCTTTCTGAAACCTTTTGTTTACATGAAAAAATTATTTTTTTTTGCAAGAAAATTACTTTGAACCCCCAAACATTATATATATTTTTAAAGCAAATGCCCTACAGATTAAAATGGTGGGTGTTTCATTTTTTTTTTCACACAGTATTTGCGCAGCGATTTTTCAAACGCATTTTTTGGGGAAAAAACACACTTTTTAAAATTTTAATGCACTAAAACACACTATATTGCCCAAATGTTTGATGAAATAAAAAAGATGATCTTAGGCCGAGTACATGGATACCAAACATGACATGCTTTAAAATTGCGCACAAACGTGCAGTGGCGACAAACTAAATACATTTTTAAAAGCCTTTAAAAGCCTTTACAGGTTACCACTTTAGATTTACAGAGGAGGTCTACTGCTAAAATTACTGCCCTCGATCTGACCTTCGCGGTGATACCTCACATGCATGGTGCAATTGCTGTTTACATTTGACGCCAGACCGACGCTTGCGTTCGCCTTTGCGCGAGAGCAGGGGGGGACAGGGGTGCTTTTTTTTTTTTTTTTTTTATTAATTTTTTGATTATTTTTAAACTGTTCCTTTCATTTTTATTTTTTTTAATCATTTTTATTGTTATCTCAATAGGTAGTGACAGGTACTCTTTTTTGAAAAAATTGGGGTCTATTAGACCCTAGATCTCTCCTCTGCCCTCAAAGCATCTGACCACACCAAGATCGGTGTGATAAAATGCTTTCCCAATTTCCCAATGGCGCTGTTTACATCCGGCAAAATCTAAGTCATGAAATGCTCGTAGCTTCCGGATTCTTAGGCCATAGAGATGTTTGGAGCCATTCTGGTCTCTGATCAGCTCTATGGTCAGCTGGCTGAATCACCGGCTGCATTCTCAGGTTCCCTGTTGGGACAGGAGAGCCAGAGAAAAACATGGAAGACGGTGGGGGGGCATTTCCTCCCACTGCTTGTAAAAGCAGTCTAGCGGCTAATTAGCCGCTAGGATTGCTTTTACATGAAAGCCGACCGCTGGCTGAAAAGAATGATACCAAGATGATACCTAAACCTGCAGGCATCATTCTGGTATAACCACTCAAAGACCAGCAACATACCAGTACGTTGCTGGTCCTTGTTGGGCATATATTGTAAATTTTTTTTTCATGCAGCCTGTGGGCTGAACGAAAAAAAGATATTGATCGGTGGGTATGCCCACCATTAGAATACCTCCCTTCATCCACCCACTTCTAATGATGGGCATACATGCACCATTTATATATGCCGAAGCATGGGGGCATCCTCCCGCAAAAGGCAGGAGCAAATCGCTCCTCCACCCACTGCTGCCCCCACGCTTCGGCATATATGCTGAAGTATGTAACTGTGGTGGTGAAATCACCTCCGACAGCGCTGGAGTCACGGCTTTATGTATCGTGGGAGCAAACGCTGTTGCTGTCAAGATAAATAAATCCGCGCTGCAACTGAATGGCGTACCTGCTAAGCAAATGATGGTTAACAAAAAACAAAGTAACATTACAGTATAACAGTAATACTTACCATACCTGCAAAGCAAATACAAAAAAAAAACATAGTAAAAAATAAAACATTTAACGCAACCTGTGCCTACCTAAAATATATATATGCCGAAGCATGGGGGCATCCTCCCGCAAAAGGCAGGAGCAAATCGCTTTCTGCAGACACGACATTTTCTTTGGGGGGCTCGTTGGGTAGGGGTACTCTGGAGGACATAAGGAAAATGCCTCTCATGCAGCCGGCCTACTGCATTTGGATTGGGAAGGTGAGGTGGAGCACCGTCTGGAAACAGAAGGGCTCTGACGATCTCTTCCTGGAATTTAAGGAAGGATCCAGTCCATCCTGAAGCTCTGTATAGCACATGAGCGTTCAGCAAAGCCAATTGAAATAAATAAACAGACACTTTTTGTACCAGCGTCTGGCCTTACGGGCAATTAGGTACGGCACCAACAACTGGTCGTTGAGGTCCACCCCTCCCATATTAAGGTTGTATTCGTGGACACAGAGGGTTTTCTCCACAACACCAGTCGCCGTAGTAATTTGGGTCGTCGTGTCTGCATGAAGGGAGGTGAGAACGAAAACATTCTTCTTATCCCTCCACTTCATAGCGAGCAAATTATTATACTTCAAGCAGGCTCTCTCCCCCAGCCTAAGACGGGACTCTACAAGCCGCTGGGGAAAGCCCCGGCGATTAGGTCGCACGGTGCCACATGCTCCAATTTGATGATCAAAAAGGTGACTAAAAAGTGGCACGCTCGTATAATAAATGTCCACGTACAAGTGGTACCCCTTTCCGAATAAGGGTGACACCAAGTCCCACACTATCTTGCCAGCGCTTCCTATGTAGTCAGGGCAGTTTGTTGGCTCTACGTGACTATCTTTGCCCTCGTAAACCATAAAACTACATGTATAGCCTGTGGCCCTGTCACAGAGCTTATACATCTTGACCTCGTATCTGGCACGCTTGCTGGGAAGGTACTGTTTGAAGGACAAGCGGCCAGAAAACTTAATCAGGGACTCATCAACGCAGACAACTTGATGGGGAGTAAACAAGTCTGCAAAACGTTGGTTGAAGTGGTTTACGAGGGGCCAAATTTTGTAGAGCCGATCGTATCCAGGGTCTCCACGAGGACGACAGAGTTCATTGTCGTTGAAGTGCATGAACCGCAAAATCTGCTTGTATCGTGCCCTGGTCATGGAAGCAGAGAACACGGGCATATGGTGAATTGGGTCAGTGGACCAATATGACCGCAACTCACTCTTTTTGGTTATGCCCATGTTGAGGGAAAGGCCCAGAAAGATCTTAAATTCGGAGACTGTAATTGGTCTCCAATCTCTGGCAAGGGAGGACTGGGGATTAGCGGCGATGTGTTGACCAGCGTATAAATTGCTTTGGTCCACAATAGATCTATAGAGATCTTCGGTGAAAAACAGTGAATAAAAATCCAGTGGCGTAAAATCAACTGTTTCCACCTGAATTCCGGGTTGGCCAGTGAAAGGGGGAAGTACGGGTGCTGCAGAAGTGGTGGGTACCCAATTCGGATTGGCGAATGCAGCAGGAAGGGCACTATGGGCACGACGGGCCTGTGTTCGTCTTCTTGGTGGCAGCAGGACACTACTAGTGCTTGCCACCTCACCAGCTTGAACTGCATTTATGGGACTCGCCACGTCACCACGTGATACTGCAGTGCTGGATGTACGACCAGGGTGTACTAGGCCGCTGGTGCTTGCCAGTTCACCAGAAGGAATAGCGGCGCTAGTACTTCTCTGCTCCATACGAGGGACCTGCGGTTCTTGCACTTCAAGGACAGAAGAAGAAGTTCGGGGTCTGGTACGCCTGACCCTAGCAGGGACCACAACTCCGTCGTCAGAGCTATCTGTCATGGAGCCGCTGTCCTCTACAGGTTCGTATTCTGAGCCTGAACTTGACAGATGAGTGACTTCCTCTTCACTATCTGTCATGCTCAGAAACGTGTAGGCCTCTTCACTAGTGTACCTTCGATTTGCCTTTTTGGGCTCTAAATTTAGGGGTACACTAGTGAGACTCACAGGCAAAAAAGCTCCTGACTGTCAGCGACTGATTCAAAGCGCTACCAAAAAACTGTTAGCGATCACAGGGATCAGGCCTGACTCTGCGAACGCTGCAGTTATGTGTGCTTAGTGTTTTGTGACAGTTATCGATCGATACTGCACTTGGGTGGGCTGGGCTGGGCTGGGCCGAGGGGCAAACCGCAGGTGCTAGCAGGTATCTGGGCTGATCCCGCTAACACTGCGTTTTTTTTGGGGGGACCCTAAACTGCTGGGGAGTATAGATCTGATCGGATCAGATATCGATCCGTTCAGATACTATAGCACTAAGGGAGGTGTATGCTGCGTGCGTGGGTTTTAGCGGTACTGGCGCTAACCTGGCGCTGGCTGGGGCGACGCAGACATTATCTGATCCTAAAAACTTAACTTCTATCACTGCCGGGCAATTAGGGGGTTAAACCTTTATAAGGTAATAAACAGCGGGTGCCCTAAAACTGTAATAAACTACAAAAAACAAACCAACTAACCAGCATCACCCGTAACAATTATATGGTGATCACTGGTGAAAGGGTTAACTAGGGGGCAATCAAGGGGTTAAAACCTTTAGTAGGTAGTATATGGGGGTCCCTGTCGCTATAAAACACTGACAGCAAACCTATATACTTACCTCCCTAACTAGCGTCACCTGTGTCACTAATACAGCAATCAGAAAAACAATCGCTTAGTGACACTGGTGACGGGGGGTGATCACGGGGTTAAAACTTTATTAGGGGGGTTAGGGGGGTACCCTGGACCTAAAGGGGGGTACCCTAGACCTAAAGGGGGCTAACCTAACTGCCCTAACACTTGTAACTGACACAAACTGACACCAATGCAATAAATCAGAAAAAAAAAAAAACCTGCTATTGGTGTCAGAGTGACAGGGAGTACAGGGGGGTGATCAGGGGGTGACTGGGGGGTGACAGGGGGGTGACAAGTGTGCCTGCGTGTTCTACTGTTAGTGTAGTGTTGGTGCACTTACTTGGATGTCTTCTCTCCTCTGCGCCGGGAAGAAAAGACCGGCTCGAGGAGAGATGACATCACTTCCTCCGCTTCTGTTTACATTCACAGAAGCCGAGGAAGCTTGTCATTGGCCAGGAGCGATCACGAGGGGGGAGCCACGAATGAGTGGCCTCCCCCTCACCTTTGATCGACCCTGACCTCGATCCGACCGCCGCTGGCACCGGGGGGGGTCCGATCGGACCCCCCACCCGCGGGCAGGCAAGGACGTACATGTAAGCCCTTTTGCCTGCCCGTGCCGCTCTGTCGACGTACATCGTCGTGTGGCGGTCGGCAAGTGGTTAAAACAATTGCAGTTTGCATAACTTTTAAATGTGAAATATTTCCTCTTTTTTGTGCCTCTTGAATGGTATTTGGCTGCTGACATTTTACATGTCCGTATACTGTATGGCCAAATACACCAAACAGCATAACACACACTACCTAACCTCTGCATCCATCAGATACACATAATATATATATACATCCAGTTGTGCATATATTACTTTAGGCCTATAATAGCAATTACCGGTATACAAACACTTTTGACTGATTTTAAAGTTTAGTATGTTTACATCTTGAATTAATCTATTGCTAAAAAAACTCATAATACTCATTACTGGTGTTTAACATAATACCCATCATTGAGGAGTCATTATGAATCTTTTACATATACATTTATGTCATTAAAACAGTTTTGCATACTAAATATATAAATGATGATGATAAAATGAAAGCAGTTTTATTCTGCCATGCTGTGGATCTTTCTCAACTTGTTTTCCACTGTTGGCCAGAACGTCACCTCCCCCCTCATAACAGTGTAATGCGTCACCTATAGGTTGCTTCCAGAACATCTTTTACAGAACTCAAAGTTAATAATAAAAAAAAAAGTTGTATGGTGTCTATTTTCCTAATAATTTCAACAGTATATTTTCAAGTCCATTACATATACCCACGCGAGCCAACTGCCCATAATCTGCAGCATCTCTAGCTTTTTCAATACATAGTTTGAATTCTGTGGAAAGGGTGTTAGTCCTGAAAATATGGACCTGATCTTGTTATCAATGTATTCACGCTAGCATGCTACCCATCCCTGAAATGGTTGGCATTTTGTTGGTCTTTTTTTTTATGTACCTTGCAATATAAATAAAAAGGAGTATTGTACTCCTCTAACCATATAGTTACTCATATTCATTTTTGATAAGTAAATTTTTACATTAACCAATTTTGGGTGCATTTTTAATAGCAAGTATGATCAGACGATCGTATGTTTTTTTCAGCCACATAGTCAGATTTGTGTAGAAAAACAATGTTGCCTTCCTTGTCACTGGGTTTTATAATTATACCCTTCATGTTCTTTGAGTACTGCAATACACTTCTCTCTCCAAGGGTTGTATTGTTCTTGTCCATTTCTCCTCAATTCTATTCCCAGAGATCCTTAGCTACACATTCAAAAACGTCTGTAGATAACAATTGTTGTTTAGATTTATTTTTGAGTTCTAAGGGTGGATGGGGATCTAATAGAGTAAAGGCTAACCATGTTTCTTTCTAAAAGTTTTCTTGTGTATCTAAATGATACATATCTTGTTCACTTATATGTCTGTCCACATTCATTTCCATACTACACTGTTTCTTGTTATAGTACATTTACTTAAAATTATCCCTTCATAGAAAGAGAACATGCTTTTTATATATTTCAAATTGATCTCCTCTACAGGCTTTTAGTGAGGAGGGTAATATAGTAATTTGATAAATTGATTTCTGATAAGTTATTAATATTGTTATTATTATTCATAGATTCTTTTTTGTTGGATATCTATTTTTTGCATGACCTCCTCAATGTTGATGGTATTTTTTGACTATTGACTGAGTAATCAATAATCAAAAGTACCCCCACTTCAATCAACATTGAATCAACATTGAACATCAAGAAGACGCACAAAAAATATTCCATATTTCCCATGTTAAATTCCCAAAATTCCACACTGATATTGGCCAGGGTCTACTTATCAAAAATAGTATCTACGTACATAGATTACATTGGGTACCTACTTGAGTACCCAGAGGTAGGCGACTACAAGAATCCCTACCTTACCTATTTACTTTACCTATTACCCAAGGTACATAAAACAGGGAAAGACCTCATGGAAGGCCAAACATTTCAAGGATGGGTAGCCCACTGTAAAGAATAGGCAAATACAGAACTACAGAACTAACATCATTTGGCTTGAATTTGAATTATATATTAAGGAAACTAAAGAGGTGACAAATTCTGGATGATTGCCTCTTGGTGAGTATAGCAGTAGAGTTACTTTATACATCTATTCAGCATGAGATGAGGATATGGGCAGTTGCCTAATGGCTGGAAAGAAGACACCCACTGTCTGGAGCCCAGAGTAAATTTCTAATTAAAATGTTGGAAATAGTTTGGTATTTAAACATTATATATTTATTGGGTAGTATTACAGACAGAGAGGGGTCTAGCCATGGGCCCAAGACTATGTTTAGTCTAGTTTAGGCTTGCCTCCACCGAGAATGGGAGTATACAAATTCAAATTGTTTTTTTTTTATAACATGAAACATTAGTCCCACTGGGTTGGAATTTCTGCATTTACAGAAAAAGGAAATAGGACCTCCACAATTAGAAAGTCCACAGACAAAAACATGCTCCTTTATGCAACCTGCCATCACCCATGGCAACTGATTAGGGATATCTACATTGGCCGATTTCTGCAGTCACACAGATTGTTGCAAAATAGGGGATTTCCACATTGAATCAAAAGATTTGAAAAAGCGGTTTAAAGAAAGAGGGTATCTTACTAGACTCCCACAGAAAGATTAAGGCCAAAACATTGTGTCAGGATAAGTCAAAGATTCTTAATTCTAAAAGGCAGTGGAAAAAAAGTTTTAGTGGGGATGGTCACGAAGTTTAGATCCCATTGGTATAAATTACATAATATACTTGAAAAACATTGAGCAATATTGTTGTTGAATAACAAACTGGCAGATGTTCAGAGAGAAAAACTAGACCTTGTAACTTGATGAGCCACAAATCTTAAGGATATCTTAATCTATTGCGAATATGTTCCAACTAATCAACAAACTTGGAATTTTACTATGCCATTAAAGGCGATGTATACATGTGGTCACTGTAAAGTATATACTTACACAGAGAAAGAGAGAGCAAAAGTATTTTGGGACATTTCCTTTGACATCAGATCTTTCTCTAATTGTACAACCTAGAGTTGACTATATGATCATGTGTCCATGTAAAAAGATATATATAGGAAAGACCAAAAGGGAGTTAAAGGAGAAAAGGAGAACATTTATGTGACATACTGAGTTAGAAGTACAATGCGCTGTACACACGATAGGATTTTCCAACAACAAATGTTGGATGTGAGCTTGTTGTCGGAAAGTCTGACCATGTGTATGCTCCATAGAACATTTGTTGTTGGAATTTCCACCAACAAATGTTTGAGAGCAGGTTCTCTAATTTTCCAACGACAAAACTTGTTGTCTATTTGATCATGTGTACATGTAAAAAGATATACATAGGAAAGACCAAAATGGAGTTAAAGGAGAATAGGAGAACATTTATGTGACATACTGAGTTAGAAGTTCAATGCCCTGTACACACAATAGGATTTTCCAACAACAAATGTTGGATGTGAGCTTGTTGTCGGAAAGTCCGACCATGTGTATGCTCCATAGAACATTTGTTGTTGGAATTTCCGCCGACAAATGTTTGAGAGCAGGTTTTCAAATTTTCCAATGACAAAACTTGTTGTCTTTATGATCATGTGTCCATGTAAAAAGATATACATAGGAAAGACCAAAATGGAGTTAAAGGAGAATAGGAGAACATTTATGTGACATACTGAGTTAGAAGTACAATGCCCTGTACACACGATAGGATTTTCAGACAACAAATGTTGGATGTGAGCTTGTTGTCGGAAAGTCCGACCGTGTGTATGCTCCATAGAACATTTGTTGTTGGAATTCCCGCCAACAAATGTTTGAGAGCAGGTTCTCAAATTTTCCAACGACAAAACTTGTTGTCGGAAATTCCGAGCGTGTGTACACATTTCTGACGCGTAAAAGTCCACGCATGCTCGGAATCAAACACTGGCTATTGAACTTCGTTTTTCTCAGCTCGTTGTACGTGTTGTACGTCACTGCGTTCTTGACGTTCCTAATTTCCGACAACATTTGTGTGACCGTGCGTATGCAATACAAGTTTGAGCCAACATCCTTCGGAAAAAAATCCATGGTTTTGTTGTTGGAAAATCCTATCGTGTGTACAGGTCATAAGAGTCTATTAGCTGAGCATTTCAAATTGTTACATAAATCAACAGTAGAACAATTTAAATGTCGTGGTATATATCATCTAAATTTACTAGTACGCCAAGGAGATAAAGACAAAATACATCTCCAAAAAAAAGGCATGCTGGTGTTATATTCTCTTAAATTCTTTATAGATCTTAAACTCTTAAGGGTTTCAACAATGAGTTAAAATTGGAAGCCTTCCTATAATAGGCACCCACTTGCAATTGATTTGGAAATTATATTATGCATATATTTGAAATGATTTGCTCGTTAGAAGGGAAGCCTGTGTTAGCACACAGTACAAGATATAAATAAATAAATTTGAATGTTTATACATCTTCCAACTTGTTCAAATTGGTTAGGCCGCTGACTCTGGCCCAATTAAAGGTGAGTGTTGCCGCCATACAGTCACTGGAGTTTAAGAGGAGGACATGCTCACAATGCAGTACTTCTTGAAAAAGTCCTGATAGGATAACATGCATAGATGTCACTACCTACACCCCCCCCCCCCCCAAAACCATGTGGCATGGGTGGATGAGAATAGCCATAGCTCAGGCATCGAAACACATATGATAAATCATAGAAGGAAATCTCCGGAGGTCCACAGCATAGAGCATAGGGGAAAACCACAAACACTGATATGGTAAAAGGCTAAGAAGTGGCTGTTTTTATGTGTGCCCGGGAGCCAGGAGAGGTAACATTTCAGTCAAAGATTATAGTCATGGTGATGCCTTAGAGCAAAGTTCGACCAATGGCACTGTTACATATATATATATATATATATATATATATATATATATATATATATATATATATATATATATATGGTTGAGTATATATAATTGAACAGCATTGCATAGAGTGAAGGATTCATGAATCATTACAATTGAAATGGCTTTGATAAGTTGACGATGTTAGAGAGCAACTACAAGTGATGGGCTAATTGCAATCTACTTTCTGACTAACTGCTTATGTAAAAAAAGGGGTGTGCATCTATTTGGTGAAAAACTGTTTCCTAATAGCTTGTGGCTGTTAGCATGCATAATGTTTTTGTTTTTTTTTTTACTTTTTTTGCACCACTCTTTGTTGCAGAGGTACTGTATATTTGGGTCAAAGTTTGAAGGAGGCATGTGTACCATCTATTAGTACCATTAAGGTTTATTCATAATTGCATGCATTTAAGCCATGATCCCAATTTGTGAACATCAATAAGCTGACCTCAAAGCACTATTTAACCACTTCAGCTCCAGAAAGTTTTGCCCCCTTAATGACCAGAGCACTTTTTTCAATTTGGCACTTAATTTTAGTCATACATTTAGGCCAAAATGTATTCAGTCACATGTCTTGGGTAAAAAAAAGTTAATAAGTGTATATTTATTGGTTAGCGCAAAAGTTATAGCATCTACAAAGGATAGTACATTTACTGGAATTTAATTTTTTGAGGTGCTAAAAGGGCAGGGCAGTACAAAACCCCTCCAAATTACCCCATTTTTGGAAAGTAGACACCCCAAGGAATTTGCTGAGAGGCATGTTGAGCCCATTGAATATTTTATTTTTTGTCACAAGTGATTGAAAAATGAGAAAAAAAATTTTCACACAAAGTTGTCACTGAAATTATACAGTCAGGTCCATAAATATTGGGACATCGACACAATTCGAAACTTTTTGGCTCTATACACCACTACAATGGATTTGAAATGAATCAAACAAGATGTGCTTTAACTGTAGACTTTCAGGTTTAATTTGAGGGTATTTACATTCAAATCAGGTGAACGGTGTAGGAATTATAACAGTTTGTATATGTGCCTCCCACTTTTTAAGGGACCAAAAGTAATGGGACAGATTAACAATCATCCATCAACATTTCACTTTTTAATACTTGGTTGCAAATCCTTTGCAGTCAATTACAGCCTGAAGTCTGGAACACATAGACATCACCAGATGGTTTCATCCCTGGTGATGCTCTGCCAGGCCTCTACTGCAACTGTCTTCAGTTCCTGCTTGTTCTTTGGGCATTTTCCCTTCAGTTTTGTCTTCAGCAAGTGAAATGCATGCTCAATCGGATTCAGGTCAGGTGATTGACTTGGCCATTGCATAACATTCCACTTCTTTCCTTAAAAAAACTCTTTGGTTGCTTTCGCAGTATGCTTCGGGTCATTTTCCATCTGCACTGTGAAGTGCCATCCAATGAGTTCTCAAGCATTTTGCTGAATATGAGCAGATAATATTGCCCAAAACACTTCAGGATTCATCCTGCTGCTTTTGTCAGCAGTCACATCATCAATAAATACAAGAGAACCAGTTCCATTGGCAGCCATACATGCCCACGCCATGACACTACCACCACCATGCTTCACTGATGAGGTGGCATGCTTTGGATCATGAGCAGTTCCTTTCCTTCTCCATACTCTTCTCTTCCCATCACTCTGGTACAAGTTGATTGTGGTCTCATCTGTCCATAGGATGTTGTTCCAGAACTGTGAAGGCTTTTTTAGATGTTGTTTGGCAAACTCTAATCTGGCCTTCCTGTTTTTGAGGCTCACCAATGGTTTACATCTTGTGGTGAACCCGCTGTATTCACTCTGGTGAAGTCTTCTCTTGATTGTTGACTTTGACACACATACACCTACCTCCTGAAGAGTGTTCTTGATCTGGCCAACTGTTGTGAAGGGTGTTTTCTTCACCAGGGAAAGAATTCTTCGGTCATCCACCAAAGTTGTTTTCCGTGGTCTTCCGGGTCTTTTGGTGTTGCTGAGCTCGGTGCTGAGCTCGGTTGCTGAACGCGGTGCGTTCTTTCTTTTTAGGGATGTTCCAAACAGTTGATTTGGCCACACCTAATGTTTTTTCTCTCTCTCTCTGATGGGTTTGTTTTGTTTTTTTTAGCCCAATGATGGCTTGCTTCACTGATAGTGACAGCTCTTTGGATCTCATATTGAGAGTTGACAGCAACAGATTCCAAATGCAAATAGCACACTTGAAATGAACTCTGGACCTTTTATCTACTCCTTGTAAATGGGATAATGAGGGAATAACAAACACCTGGCCATGGAACAGCTGAGCAGCCAATTTTCCCATTACTTTTGGTCCCTTAAAAAGTGGGAGGCACATATATAAAGTGTTGTAATTCCTACACCGTTCACCTGATTTGGATGTAAATACCCCAAAATTAAAGCTGAAAGTCTGCAGTTAAAGCACATCTTGTTTGTTTCATTTGAAATCCATTGTGGTGGTGTATAGCGCCAAAAAGATTAGAATTGTGTCAATGTCCCAATATTTATGGACCTGACTGTATATTGCTCACACATGCCACAGGTATATGTGGAATTACACCCCAGAATATATCCTGCTGCTTCTCCTGAGTACAGGGATACCACACGTGTGAGACTTTTTGGGAGCCTAGCCGCGTACAGGACCCTCGAAATCCAAGCACTGCCTTCAGGATTTCTTGATTTAGTGAAAATTTTGTGTAAAAAAAAATAAAAAATGTTGTAATTTTCCCGCAACTTGTGGCAAAATATAAAATATTCCATGGACTCAACATGCCTCTCAGAAAATTGCTTGGGGTGTCTACTTTCAAAAATTGGGTCATTTGGGAGGGTTTTGTGCTATCTTGACATTTCAGGGCCTCCAAACTGTGATAGGTAGTGAGGAATAAAATCACCATTTTACGCCCTTAGATGCAATACCATATTGCATTAGGCTGTGCACTCCAAATGTCAAACACACACACCTTTCTCTGCAGCCTTAGCTGAACTGCACAGTGAATGAATGGGGAGTGCTCCGTGCTGAGTGGCTTCCTGTTCATTCACAAACTGCAGCATAGTAAACACTGTTTTCTATGCTTCAATTACAGTGAGTGTGTGTGTTCACTGTGTTCATTTAGAAAAGGAATGGGCAGGTAAATTACATATTGATTAGCCCCTTTCCCCCATTCTCCATCCTTTAACAACTCTCACAGCAGCCGGGGGAGAGGACAGGAGGGAAGCCAGCAGCACTGCTTGGAGGAGGGGGTGCAACAAGGGGGAAGCCCAGGCAGTAGGGGGAATCAGCACCAGAGTTATTAGGGTGTGCCCAGGCACACCTGGCACACCCCCTGTGCATGCCTGTGAGTGACAACTTTGTATAAAGAAAAAAATATATATATTATCATTTTCCCAAAACCTTAGGCAAAATGTAAAATTTCCCATGGACTTAACAGGCCTCTCAGCAAATAACTTGGGGTGTCTGCTTTTCAAAAAAAGTAGTCATTTGGGGGGGGGTTTGAACTGTCCTGGCATTTTATGCCCAACATTAGAAGCTTATGCCACACATCACCCACTCGTCTAACACCTTGAACCACCAAGTCCTTTCTGACACTTTTTGTTGAAATGATAAAATAATTTTTCCTTTTTACTAGAAAATTACTTTGAACCCCAAACATTATACATATTTTTTAAAGCAGAGGCCCTACAAATGAAAATGGTGGGTTTTGCAATTTTGTTTTCACAAAGTATTTGCGCAGCGATTTTTCAAATGAAATTTTTTGGGGGAAAAAAAAATTTTAAACTTTAATGCACAAAAACACACTATAGTGCCCACATTTTTGGTAACATATAAAAGATGATCTTATGCCGAGTACATTAATACCAAACACGATATGCTTTAAAATTGCGCACGCCAGCGGTGACAAACTACATACATTTTTAAAAGCCTTTAAAAGCCTCTATAGGTTACCAATTTAGATTTCCAGAGATCTACTGCTAGAATTACTGCCCTCGATCTGACATTCATGGTGATACCTCACATGCATGGTGCAATTGATGTTTACATATGACACAATACCAATGCTTGCGTTCACCTTTGTGCGCAAGCACGGGGGGATAGGGGTGCTTTTATTTCTTTATTTTTTAATTAACTATTTTGCTTTTTTATTTTAATTTTACACTGTTCCTTTCATTTTTTTTTATAATTTTTATTGTTATCACAGGGAATGTAAATATCCCCTATGATAGCAATAGGTAGTGACAGGTACTCTTCTTTGAAAAAATTGTAAATTGAAAATCTATTAAACCCTAGATCTCTCCTCTGCCTTTAAAGCATATGACCACACCAAGATCGGTGTGATAAGATGCTTTCCCAATTTCCCAATGGCACCAGAGTTACAAAATGCTTGTAGCTTCCGGTTTCTTAGGCCATAGAGATGATTGGAGCCATTCTCTATGGCCCTGTGGCTCTATGGTCAGCTGGCGGAACCACCAGCTGCATTCTCAGGTTCCCCAGTGGGACAGGAGAGCCTGAGAAAACCATGGAAGATGGTGGGGGGGTTGTTCCCTCCCACTGCTTGTAAAAGCAGTCTAGTGGCTAATTAGCCACTAGGATTACTTTTACATAAAAGCCGACCGCTGGCTAAAAAGAACGATACCAAGATGTACCTAAACCTGCAGGCATCATTCCGGTATAACCACTCAAAGTCCAGCAACATACCAGTGGTCAGTCAGTGGTATGCCCACCATTAGAATACCTCCCTGCATCCACTCACTTCTAATGATGGGCATACATGCACTGTTCTTTTTTGTCGTTCAGCCCATGGGCTGAACAACAAAAAAGAACCTAACAGATTCCTCCATTCACATTGATCAATGTGGATGAAGAAATCTCTGCCAGGAAAAGTAAATAAAAATATATGTCGAAGCATAGGGGCAATCCTCCCCTATGTCCACCCCTGCCCCTATGCTTTGGCATATATGCTCTTTTTTTAACTGTGGTGGTGAAATCACCTCCTACAGTGCTGGAGTCGCTGATTTGCGTATTGTGAGAGCAAACCATGTTGCTGTCAAAATAAATAAATCAGTGCTGCAGCTGAATGGTGCACCTGCAAAGAAAAGTATGGTTAACAATAAAACACAGTAACAGTAAAGTATAACAGTAGAATGACATACCTGCAAAGCAAACACAATAAAACACAGTGACAATAAAACATTCCAGTTAAGCATAAACACAGTAAAACAGAGCAGAACAATAGAGAGAAAAGAACAAAAAATGACAACTATTTTTGGCTTTTTTATTTATATATCTATATCTATATATAGATATAGATTGATCTATATATAGATATAGATCTATCTATATCTATATATATATTTTTTTTTCCTTTTTTTAAAACTTTTATTTGTAACTGTAAAGGTTCTGGGTTCGGGACGCCCAAAATATGATGGCTATCTCATCTTTGGAGACCCTGTGTGAATAGGACTGTGCCATGCTGTACCCTATGCTAATACTCCACTAGTGTGTGGTAGTGACAGAAACATTCTCCGATGCAGAGACCAGGTTGGTAAGGACACGGGAGTCATGCCTATGTCCGCATTTTCTACAGACACAGCATTTTATTTGGGGTGATCTTTTGGTAGGGGTACCAGGGATGACATCTGGAAAATGCCTCTCATGCAGCCAGCTCACTGCATTTGCATTGGGAAGTTGGGCCACAGCACCGTCTGGAAACAGAAGGGCTGTGATGATCTCTTCATGGAATTTTAGGAAGGATCCAGTTCCTCCAGGCGCTTTGTATACCACATAAGCGTTAAACAGAGCCAATCGAAATAGGTACACAGACACTTTTTTGTACCAGCATCTGGCCTTATGGGCAATTAAGTACAGTGCCATCCTCTGGTCATTGAAGTCCACCCCTCCCATTTTAAGATTGTATTCCTGGACACAGAGGGGCTTTTTAACAACACCAGTCGCCGTAGTAATTTGGACTGTCGTGTCTGCGTGAATGGAAGACAGAAGGAAAACTTTCCGGTTGTCCTTCCATCTCACGGCAAACAATTTGTCTGACCTCAAGCAGACTCTCCCCCCCCCCCGTCTAAGTTGGGTATCTACAAGCCGCTGGGGGAAGCCCCGGCGATTAGATCGCATGGTGCCACATGCGCTAATTTTTAATTGAAAGTAAAAAGTGGCACGCTTGTATAAAAGTTGTCCACGTATAAATGGTACCCCTTTCCGAACAAAAGTGACACCAAGTCCCAAACAATCTTGCCGCTGCTCCCTATGTAGTTTGGGTAGTTGGGGAGCTCCACACTCCTGTCTTTTCCCGGGTAAACCAGGAAACTATATGTATAGCCTGTGGCCCTGTCACAGAGCTTATGCATCTTGACCCCATATCTGGCACGCTTTCTGGGGGGAAACTGTTTGAACACAAGGAGGACAGAAAATTTAATCAGGGACTTGTCAACGCAGACATCTTGATTGGGAATAAACAAGGCTGCAAACTGTTGGTTGAAGTGATTTACGAGGGGCTGAATTTTGTAGAGCCGATCATATTCAGGGTCACCTCAAGGATGACAAAGTTCATTGTCATTGAAATGCAGGAACCGCAAGATTTTCTCGTATCTAGCCCTGGCTATACAAGCAGAGAACACAGATACATGGTGAATTGGGTCAGTGGACCAATATGACTGCAATTCACTCTTTTTAGTAATGTCCACGAGAAGGGATAGGCCCAGAAAGGTTTTAAATTTGGAAACCGTAATAAGTTTACAGGCAAATTCTCTGGCAAGGGTCAAATTTGGGTTTGCGGCAATAAATTGACTAGCATATAAATTGCCTTGGTCCACAACAGATCTGTACAGATGAAAAACAGCTCATATAAATCAAGGGTCTGGGCTGATCCTGCTAACGCCGCGTTTTTGGGAACACTATACTACTAGGTACGCTAATATAGTTCTGATCAGATCAAAGATATTTATCCCTTCAGACACTATACTAGTAATGGAGCTATATAGTGTGTGTGTGTGTGTTAGTGTACCTGGCACTAATCTGACACTGCCTGGGATTTACCCACCAACTGATGCTAAAACCTAGCTGATGTCACCCATGACACTAATACGGTGAACAGAAAAGAGATTTGTACACTATACTAGTAATACTGTGACAGGGAGTAAAAGGGTTAACTGGGGGCGATCGTGAGTTAAACCTTTATTAGGCAATATACGGCGGGTACCCTGACACTATAAAAGACTGATGGTGACACTAACTAGCGTCACTCGTGACACTAATACGGTTATCAGGAAAAAGATCTGTACATTATACTAGTGACACTGGTGACAGGGGGTGAAAGGGTTAACTGGGGGGGTAATCAGAGGCATAAACCTTTATTAGGGAGTTAATGGGGGGTACCCTAAACCTACCTGGGCCTACCACTAACTACCCTAATGCTGTTTAATTTCACAAGTGAAACCAATACTGTGATCAGTAAAAAATCTGAACACTGCACTTGGTGACACAGTGACAGGGAGGGAAAGGGTTAACGGGTGGGTGATAAGGGGATGATCAAAAGGTTAAATGTGTACCTACGTGTACTGGTGTCAGTGTAGTGTTGATGTACTCACAGTACATGCCTTCTCCTCTCGGAAATCATTGGCCTGGACCTGTAGACTGATCGGTTCTGTAACTAATCCGATCGGCGGGGGCACGGCGGGGGCTCCCTTCCCACAGGCGTGAGCGCTGTACCTTAATGAGGAATTTGCGCAGCCGAGCCACCTTGCCACAGTATAACTGCGACGGGTGGTTGGCAACTGGTTAATTGGGCCACTATGTGGAATGTAATGTTGATGAATGTAAAGTTATGCATTTGGGGGCTAAAAGCATGCATGCATCATACATGCTTGGTAGAGAATAACTGGGGAACAATTGGTGGAGAAAGATCTGGGTTTTCTGGTGGCTCATAGACTTAATAATAGCATGCAATGCCAAGCTGCATTTTCTACCAAACTACTTTTTTGTATTAAAAGAGGTATAGACTCGAGAGAGAGATAGAGAGAGAGAGAGAGAGAGAGAGAGAGAGACATAATTTTGCCCCTGCACACAGTATTAGTAAAACATCATGTAGAACATACAGTTCATATGGGAGGAGCGGCGTGCTGACGTCACCACCATCCTCGCTGATCCCGGAAGCAATGGGCAGCAGTCTGGAGCCGGCCGGCTTTTGGTTTTAAAGCGATTTTGACACTACTACTCTGTAAGTGTGTTTCTTTATCTTTTAATAAAACTGTAAAAATTGTGTTATGTTATGGAGGCTTCTCTTATATATTTTTCCATCATCTAGAGGACCCCTTGGGAGGTGATACTTTTTGGGATCCGCTCCCAGCAGAGACCCCAGGCTGGGGGAGACAGCCACACGCTTATACGATCTCCCTAACAAGAGATCACTTGATCTGGTAAGGGGCAGTTTGTCTAAAGGTGGAGGAACTTTCCTGTCATCACGCTCCTCAGGGTGAAAAAATCGCATGTCTCACACCGCCTGGATGACTGTTATATTCCTCCTCTGAAAGACTTTTTCACTAGTGAACTTTTTATTCTATGAACTTCTCTTGCTCCATTAATTTTTGAATTGGACTGCTCATGTTCAGTGTTTTATTTTCATTTTTTGACTCATGATGATCATTTAATTTTAATTTTTCTTTTTCTTTCACTGTTTATTTATGGTATATGGGTGCACAACCTGTAGATATCAAGGTGATCTTTTTTTGTATTCACTTTTAAGTGGCAGCGCAGCTATTTTTTTGTATATAGTGTTTAGCAAGTGGATGTGTCTCACATTTATGGTTGCAGCTACACAAATAACACTTTTTTTTTTCACAATATATATCACATATCTTCATAGATTGGATTTTGGGATAGCGCAGTAATTTTTCCTGTTTGAAGAACATACAGTTCAGCCTTGGGCACCAGTTTACAAAAAGGATATTGGTGAACTGGAAAAAGTGCAGAGAGGTTCAACCAAACTGATAAGAGGCATGGAGGAGCTCAGCTATGAGAAAAGATTACCTGAACTGAGTTTATTCTCTCTTGAGAAGAGGCGATTAGGGTAGATGTGATCATTATACGTAACTACATAAGTGATCCATATAGTGACTTTGGTATAGAGTTATTCAGATTCAGCTTATTATGTGCCTTCCTCTGATGCCCCGTACACATGAGTGGAATTTCCGTCAGAAAAATCTTGGATGGGTTTTCCGACGGAATTCCGCTCAAGCTTGGCTTGCATACACATGGTCACACAAAAGTCCTCTGAACTTTTGACCGTCAAGAACGCGGTGACATACAACACTACAATGAGCCGAGAAAATGAAGTTCAATGCTTCTGAGCATGCGTCGAATTGTTTCCGAGCATGCATGTTTTTTTGCGCATCGGAATTGCATACAGACGAAAGGAATTTCCGTCAAGAACTTTTTCAGAAAAATAGAGAACCAGCTCTAAATCTTTTGCTGGCGGAAATTCAGACAGAAAAAGTTGGATGGAGCATACACACAGTTGGAATATCCGACAAAAAGCTCCCATCACACTTTTTTTGATGGAAATTCCGACCGTGTGTATGCAGCATGAATCAACTGTGGGTATAGGATTGTGTATATGGAGGTTTTCTAGTTGTGTGTGTGTATTTTTTTTTACATTTTTTATTAGATGCGCTAGTGTCTTTTTCAATCTGAATAAATATGTACAGTATCTCACAAAAGTGAGTACACCCCTCACATTTTTGTAAATATTTTATTATATCTTTTCATGTGAAAAAACACAAAAGAAATGACACTTTGCTACCATGTAAAGTAGTGAGTTTACAGCTTGTATAACAATGTCAATTTGCTGTCCCCTCAAAATAACTCAACACACAGCTATTAATGTCTAAATCACTGGCAACAAAAGTGATTACACCCCTAAGTGAAAATGTACAAATTGGGCCCAACGTGTCAATATTTTGAGTGACCACCATTATTTTCCAGCACTGCCTTAACCCTCTTGGGCATGGAGTTCAGCAGAGCTTCACAGGTTGCCACTGGAGTCCTCTTCCACTCCTCCATGATGACATCACGAAGCTGGTGGATGTTAGAGATCTTGCACTCCTCCACGTTCAATTTGAGGATGTCCCACAGATGCTCAACAGCGTTTAGGTCTGGACTGTGCTTGGCCAGTCCATCACCTTTATCCCTCAGCTTCTTTAGCAAGGCAGTGGTTGACTTAGAGGTTTGTTTGGGGTCATTATCATGTTGGAATACTGCCCTGCGGCCCAGTCTCTGAAGGGAGGGGATCATGCTCTGCTTCAGTATGTCACAGTACATGTTGGCATTCATGGTTCCCTCAATGAACTGTAGCTCCCTAGTGCCAGCAACACTCATGCAGCCCCAGACCATGACATTCCCACCACCATGCTTGACTGTAGGCAAGACACACTTGTCTTTGTACTCCTCACCTGGTTGCCTCCACATAAACTTGACACCATCTGAACAAATAAGTTTATCTTGGTCTCATCATTCCACAGGACATTGTTCCAGCAATCCATGTCCTTAGTTTGCTTGGCTTCAGCAAACTGTTTGCAGGCTTCTTTGTGCATCATCTTTAGAAGAGGCTTCCTTCTGGGACGACAGCCATGCAGACCAATTTGATGCAGTGCGCGGCATATGGTCTGAGCACTGACAGGCTGACCCCCCACCCCTTCAACCTCTGCAGCAATGCTGGCAGCACTCATACATCTATTTCCCAAAGATAACCTCTGGATATGGCGCTGAACACATGCACTCAACTTCTTTGGTTGACCATGCCGAGGCCTGTTCTGAGTGGAACCTGTCCTGTTAAACTGCTGTATGGTCTTGGCCACCGCACTGCAGCTCAGTTTCAGGGTCTTGGCAATTTTCCTATTGCCTAGGCTATCTTTATGTAGACCAACAATTCTTTTTTTTAGATCGTCAGTGAGTTCTTTGCCATGAGTTGCCATGTTGAACTTCCAGTGACCAGTATGAGAGAGTGAGAGCGATAACACCAAATTTAACACACCTGCTCCCCATCCACACCTGAGACCTTGTAACACTAATGAGTCACATGACACCGGGGAGGGAAAATGGCTAATTGGGCCCAATTAGGAGAATTTCACTTAGGGGCATACTCACTTTTGTTGCCAGCGGTTTAGACCTTAATGGCTTTGTGTTGAGTTATTTTGAGGGGATAGCAAATTTGCACTTTTATACAAGCTGTACACTCGCTACTTTACATTGTAGCAAAGTGTAATTTTTTTCTGTGTTGTCACATGAAAAGATATAATAAAATATTTACAAAAATGTCAGGGGTGTACTCACTTTTGTGAGACACTGTAACTATGCAATAGATGTTTATATGCATATATTGCCAACTTTGGTTGATCATGGTTATCATATCTTTTATGGTCTTAGCTTTATGAATTACAGTACTGTTTGTTTACCTGCCTTAGTGAAGAACTGTTTCCACCAATAAGAGAAATTAACCATTGTTACCATACTAAATTGGAGGAAATAGTATCAGTTTTTCTTTAAAAAACAAAACATAAAAACTTCCACACAGGTGCTAACTCCTCCTTACAAAAAAAGAATGGTGACAGAAGTACAAGCTAACAAGGATCAGTTGCAGCCATGTTGTTGGAAGAACAGGTGACTGTGCCTAAAAACTCAGGTAGATCCATGAATAAAGAAATAGGCAGGCACTCCAAACACTTACTATTGCAGCATGAGGAATGAGCATTTTAGATTTCATTCCAGTTGGAACTAAATGGCTAGGCTCTGTGTTCTTTTTCATTTGGCTTGTTTTCACTTTTTATACCTGAATAAAGCCTTTGAACAAATGCATAATGTTTTCTGTTTCTCTGGATGGGAGTTTTTTCTATTTTGTGAAGAGGACCAGGAGATAATCATGCTTTGCAATTTATATCCCTATAAGGTATGTAAATCCCTGTTCATACATGAAAAACTGTCTTTCCTGGATTTATAGTTCATCACTTGATAATTTTTTTCTCTTAGGGTCTCACTAATGTTTTAGCTGTTGTTACTAACAACATTGCCTACTTGGAATGTTGGCAGGAAGCATTTCACCAAGCAATTTATACCTGAACAAAGGCCAATGTTTCACGTGAACTATATCATGGCAACATTCTACTCTGCTCTCTTACAGTGCCTTGAAAAAGTATTCATACCCCCTGAAATATTCCACATTTTGTCATGTTACATCCAAAAATGTAAATGTATTTTATCTGGATTTTATGTGATAGACCAACACAAAGTGGCACATAATTGTGAAGTGGAAGGAAAATGATAAATGGTTTTTAACATTTTTAACAAATAAATATCTGAAAAGTGTGGCGTTGCCTTCAGAAGTCACATACTTAGTAAATAGAGTCCACTTGCGTGTAATTTAATATCAGTATAAATACAGCTGTTCTGTGAAGCCCTCAGAGGATTGTTAGAGATCCTTAGTGAACAAACTGCATCATGAAGGCCAAGGAACACACCAGACAGGTCAGGAATAACGTTTTAGCAAAATTTAAAGCAGGGTTAGGTTATAAAAAAATATCCCAGAGCACTGTTCAATCCATCATCCAAAAATGAAAAGAGTATGGAAGAACTGCAAACCTACCAAGACATGGCCATCCACCTAAACTGACAGGCCGGGCAAGGAGAGCATTAATCAGAGAAGCAGCCAAGAGGTCCGTGCTAACTCTGGAATAGATGCAGAGATCCACAGCTCAATTGGGAGAATCTGTCCACAGGACAACTATTAGTAATGCACTCCACAAATCTGGCCTTTATGGAAGAGTGTCAAGAAGAAAGCCATTGTTGAAAGAAAGCCATAAGAGGTTTGCGAGAAGCCATGTGGGTGACACAGCAAACATGTGGAAGAAAGTGTTCTGGTCAGATGAAACCAAATTTGAACTTTTTGGCCTAAAAACAAACACTATGTATGGCGGAAAACTAACACTGCACAACACCCTGAACACACCATCTGCACCATGAAACATGGTGGTGGCAGCATCATGTTGTGGGGATGCTTTTCTTAAGCAGGGACAGGGAAGCTTGTCAGAGTCGATGGGAGATGGATGTTGCCAAATATAGCGCAATCTTATAAGAAAACCTGTTAGAGTCTGCAAAAGACTTGAGACAATGACCCTAAACATACAGCCAAAGCTACAATGGAATGGTTTAGATCAAAGCATATTCATGTTTTAGAATAACCCAGTCAAAGTCCAGACCTAAGTCCAATCGCGAATCTGTGGCAAGACTTGAAAATCGCTGTTCACCGATGCTCTCCATCCAATCTGACAGAGCTTTAGCTATTTTGCTAATAAGAATGGGTAAAAATGTCACTCTCTAAAGCTGGTAGAGGCATCCCCAAAAAACTTGCAGCTGTAAATGCAGCGAAAAGTGGTTCCACAAAGTATTGACTCAGGGGGGCTGAATACAAATGCACACCACACTTTTCACATATTTATTTGTAAAACATTTTGAAAACCATTTATCATTTTCATTCCATTTTACAATTATGTGCCACTTTGTGTTGGTCTATCACATAAAATCACAATAAAATACATTTACGTTTTTGGTTGTAACATGACAAAATGTGGAAAATTTCAAGGAGTATGAATACTTTTTCAAGGCACTGTATGTGTATAACAGGGGAAATAATAAGAAGCTGTTAGCTATATTGCCATTAGGCATGGGAAGTACTGCAATTGAATGACCTTAGGAGGTAGAGGAGTGTTTTGGAGCTTGATCTAGCTATTTCTGGAATATTTGCCATTTCTACTTCCTGGCATGGTGAAGCGAATGTGATGCCACTGCTGGTTACCAAGGTACCAAACCAAAGAGTTAAAAAAATATTAATTGGCTGTTTATAAGGGTGAGATTGACAATGTGGAGCATTCTCATCACTATGTCCTAATTAGTATTCTGCAAGTCATGTTTCTACCATGGCATCATTAATGCAGTAAGTGAATAATAACTTTTGGCCAGAAGAGGACTGGGCATCGTAGAGAGCAACAGTAGCAAAGCATGATGATGATAATGTAGCCTGTGTTTCTGGAATGCAAAAGGATGATGAGTAGACTGTTGTTGATCACTGTGTTTCTCCCATAGGAGAGTAAGATGACAAATCATTGTAGTATAGAGTTGATTTACTAAAGGCAAATAAACTGTACACTTTGCAAATGCAGTTGCACTCTGCAAGTGCAGTTGCTCCAGACCTTAGTAAATAATGGGAAGATCGGGGACGTAAGCTTGGTGCATGGAGTGGTAAGACATGCTATACAGTGGCTCCCAGTCCCCACGGCTCATCTAAGAATTATAACCCGGTACAGACCCCATTCCACGGCTTCTATGGGCAAGCCACAAGTAAGAGAGGTGAAACAGTCTGGGTCCAGCTCCTCTGCTAAGGACATAGATTGCATTTTTACCTGATCATCATCCACTGCTAAACACCAGCAGAGCTCCAAGATGTGTGGTGAAGATTTTGAAATCCATATTTATATCAAGGAGCTCCAAGGGAACCATTGCAAGGACTCTAATTAATTTGCCATGCCCCATTGGATGTGTATATATATATATATATATATATATATATATATATATATATATATATATATATATATATATATATATATATATATATATATATATATATATATATCTCTATGTGTATGTATGCATGTGTATATATATATATGTATATATAGGTATATGTGTGTATGTAGGTATATGTTTTTACAGGAAGATGATATATATATATAGTTTGTGATATCATGATAAAATAAGGGCCCAGCTTACCTTTTAAAAATAATTGTTCCCCTGTCTCGTTGGAACTATTGAATGTATCCAGGTGTTAATTCAATTCCTAGTGTTTTACAAATAGTCTTTGCAGACGTCGAGGCTCCATCTCACCAGGGGCCGTTGAAATACAAATGTCAGAACTGTTTGGGCTGGGGACCAAAGGGGTTGCTCGTTAAGTCATAGACTTGGAGGCACCATAACCTTAAAATCTGAGCATGAACATTTGGGAAGCTTCAAAGGTAGCCAATCAGAATTGGAGGCAACTCCTAAGCAATGAACATTAGGCTTCAGAGGTAGCCAATCAAAATTTGATGCAACTCTGAACCAATGAACATGTTGCATCTGTTAATTGGTGGAGAATGAATATAAAACAGGGGGAGAGCTATCTGTTCTCTCTGTTCAACTCCAGACCATCGAGACGACAGAATGTCTGTGTTAAGTATTCCCTTATCTCTCTTTACTTTTTTCCTAACTTTTTCTATCCTAGGATTTGTCCTAAAATATTGATAGCCTGTGTATGCCCATTGTAACCATGTCTGAGTTTGGCCTAAATTATCTTTGAAGCCTGGCAACACTGTACCGGCAACATCACTTGAGATATTTGATCATTTCTAATTATTCTAACGTTTCTTTTCTGTATGAATAAATGTAATTGTTTATCTTTCCACACCGTTATTGTTTGTTTTTTTCTTATATAGACAAAGGTTTGATCACTTATTTTATGTATCTTTAATCAGTTAAGTGAGGCATAAACATTGCCAACACATATGGCATAGGCACCTTCTTCCCCTTCCTAGACAGAACCTCAGACTTTGTTGCAGGTGAGCTCTCAAGGCACCACACCATCCCCAGGGGGTGTCAGAAAGGATGTCCACCTGCTCCAGAAGCCTCTAAAAAACCTAAATCTGCTCCAGAGATGGGTGGGCCCTAGAATCCTAAAATAAAGCTTTACCCACAAAACTGTATTTTGAGCAGTATGTGAGGCTCATAGAGCACACATAGAGGCAGCAGATCTCAGAGCTCAAGAAAGACATAGGGGTGTGGATAGAGGGCATTGAAAATATAACGGATGGTCTATGCAGGGTTCTGAAATCACACAAGGAGACTTTAAATAACAGCACAGTTTTAATCCACCAGCTAATGTATCAACAGGATGATATAGAAAACAGGAACTGCTGCATTAACATCAGAATTTGGGGTGTCCCTGAGTCAGTGGAATAATAGACTAATGATTTGGCTTCTGCAGTGATGTCCATCTTTACTCAACTTCTTCAAAACCTAAATATTCTCCAATTGAATTTGATCGGATACACAGAACCTCAGGCCACAGGAAACTAGACCTTTCCTTTGTAAGACATAATATCTGCAGGGTTAATTTTTTTAAGGTTAAGGAGGATATTATGTGGGTAAGCAGCACACAGGATACCATACTGTTTAATGACACATCAATTATGTTTATACCGGATCTTTCCTGCCAAACTTTGGCTATGCGATGAGAATTGAAACCACTTACTCAGTTTCTGCAAGATTGACACATTAACTATAAATGGGAGTTTCCCTTTCAACTACTAGTGCACCATGAAGGAAAAACGGCTACATTTTGTATGCTTGGAGACCTTCTGAACTTTCTAGGGACATTTGAGCTTCCTCAAGTTTCTCACCCTGATTGGCCTCTCACCTCTACCACACCAGGCCTCCCTCTCACTCCCTCGTGGCAACGCCAGGGCAAGAAGAAAAGGCTGCATCTCAAAAAGCTCCAGATGACTTAACTACACCAGCGAGCTTCTTTGCACTGTAGGACTACTTGAACTAGACTTTTGCTCTCAGTTTATGTTCCTTTTATTGTTTACAGCATTTTCTGTCTACTGCCTTCAATGTAGGACTTCCTGCATACACCACCGTGGATGATTGTTATTTCTTATTGTTTTATACACTCACCTGTCCTATAGTTGGCAAGTTATGCCTTACTGATTTAAGATGATGATTCTGTTTATTGGTAATATGTCGATAGGCCTCTTGCACATCAGTTTAATGTGGAGGTGTCCCTGTTCTCTCCCTCTCTTCCCCCTTCCCTCCTCCCTCCAGTCATCCCATTTTTCCCCTTCCCTTACTCCTCCCTTGCCCTATCGCAATTACATTTTCCCTAATTGATATGTACACTTGAGGCCTGTACAGTTACCCTATATATTGTTATAGATCTGAACGTTGTTCATTTTAGTTCTGTTGAACCACTATGGTTTGCTAAGCCCGGGGCCACTCCATGTGCCTATTATGATCCTCCACTTAGGCCGTCCAGTGCTGCAGATTTTGCAATGTATTGTTTACAGTATTTTCCTATTTCTTTATTTACAGCATTATTGTAATGATATTATTGTACTGCCATCTATTGGCGTTTTATTGTACCATGCCTCATGTTATTAAGTTCTCTTCCTGGATCTTAAATATTACTATAGGAGGCTATCACTGGCCCTTATCTCTCTCTTTTTTTCCCAGTTTCTTTTTTTTTTTTTTTTCTATTACTTTCTCACTCTTTTTATACTCCCTGTTGTTTTTTCTCTGTGATTCTGGAAGGTAATTTTTAACTTTTGACTGTACTTTTGCTGTAAAATCGGGGAATAAACACTTTTAACCAGGATCAGAGCTATTTCCTCTCAATCATACTTTTCAAGCTAGCATCATTTGGTGGTCCCTGTTTCATCATTGGTGGTGACTTCAATGTTCCTTGATCCTCAATATCTCCCACCTTTCTATCTAAGATCAAAACGATCCTGGAGAAAGTGCAATTAGTTAACATTTGGTGCATCCTCCATCCCGCTGAGAGAGACTGCAGCTGTCATTCCATAGCTCACAACTCCTATTGCTTGACTATTTTTGATATCCCAGTATCTCTTAGATTCTCCTTTGTGGGACTCGGGTCCTGCCCCAGGGGACATGTATCAAAGCAAAAAAAAGTTCCAAAAACGTCCGTTTTTTCGGGAGCAGTGATTTTAATGATGCTTAAAGTGAAAAAAGAAAAGTTAAATATTCCTTTAAATATTGTATCTGGGGGGGGTGTCTATAGTATGCCTGTAAAGTGGCGCGTGTTTCCCATGCTTAGAACAGTCCCTGCACAAAATTACATTTTTAAAGGAATAAAAGTCATTTATAACTGCTTGCGGCTTTAATGTAATGTCGGGTCCCGGCAATATGGATGAAAATCAGTGAGACAAATGGCATGGGTAACCCCCCAGTCCATTACCAGACCCTTTGGGTCTTGTATGGATATTAAGGGGAACCCCGCACACAAATTGAAAAAAGGAAAGGCGTGGGGCCCCCAGGCCCTATATACTCTGAACAGCAGTATACAGGCGGTGCAAACAAGACAGGGACTGTAGGTTTGTTGTTAAGTAGAATCTGTCTGTAATTTTGAACTGGTACATTTTTAAAGTGTAGCTCCAGCCAAAAAATCTATTTTTAAGCTTTTTGGAAAACATAGGGAAGGGTTATCACCCCTGTAACATTTGTTTTGCTGTCTGTGCACCTCTTCAGAAGATTTCACCTCACTTTCTGTCCCAATGACAAAGGTTTTTTGAAATTTTTTTGGTTTTTAGTGAAACAAGGATTGGTGATAAAGCATCAGTGAAGAGGAAACACATTTTTTTCCCATATTAACTCTTACAGGAGAGAATTTCGATTCCTAGGGCTAGATTTCATCACACTACTCTGCAGAAATTGGGGCCTTAGGTGTTGGTGTTGCCACAACACTGTAAGCCCTCACAGTTACTCTTGGTGGACACAGGAACGGGCCATGCGATGAAATATTAGATCAAGAATTGTAATTACATGCCATTGTTGAACAGTGGTAGAAAAATTGGGCCTTTGGTGGTGGTGGTGGTGGTGCTGGTGCCACAACACTGTAAGTCCTCACAGTTACTCTTGGTGGGTGCTGGAATGGGCCCTGCTGTGAAATATTATATCAAGAATTGTAATTACATACACCTGTTGAACAGGGGCAGAAAAATTGGGCCTTAGGCACTGGTGCCACAACACTGCAACCCCTCACAGATGCTATTGTTGGAGTGCAGGAATGAGCCCTGCTGCAAAGTATTGCATCAAAAATTGTAATTATACGCCCCTGTTGAACAGGGGCTGAAAAATTGGGCCTTGGGCACTGGTGCTGGTGCCGCAACACTGCAACCCCTCACAGATACTATAGCTGGAGTGAAGGAATGAGCCCTTCTGCAAAATATTGCATCAAAAATTGTAACTATACGCCCCTGTTAAACAGGGGCTGAAAAATTGGGCCTTGGGCACTGGTGCTGGTGCCACAACATTGCAACCCCTCACAGATACAATAGTTGGAGTGCAGGAATGAGCCCTGCTGCAAAGTATTGCATCAGCATAACAGGATAGTCACTCGGCATTAGCATAGGCAGTCTTGAAGGGATCTCACATTAAAAAAAAATCAATTGGTTACATGAGCATCAGGTGCTTGGTAGCTGGTGATCCAAGACTGATTCATTTTTATGAAGGTCAGCCGATTGACCAATTCAGTGGACAGGTGGACAGGTGCACCCTGTGATTGGTTACAAAGCCTCCAGCAGCACTGAATGTGCGTTCCGAAGGAACGCTGGATGCAGGACAGGCCAGTAGCTCATTTGCATACTGTGCAAGCTCTGGCCAGTGATCCATCCTCAAAACCCAGTAACCCAGAGGATTTTCGGTGGGAAAGGTGTCCAAGTCTGATCTTGCCCCTAGGTAATCCTGCACCATGTGAATCAGACGCGGGCAATGGTTGCTGGAACCGATCAGACCTTGGGGCTGCGGACTAAAAAATTGTCTGAACGCATCGGTCAGACGGCCACCTTCTCCACCGCTCCTTCTGTGACTGACCGAAGCCTCAGCAACACGTTGTCCAGGAGGACCAGAAAATTGTAACCTCCCAGGCTATGGAAACGCATTGCACAAACCTTACTGCAAGGCCTCCCGAAGATGTTTCATCCTCTGCTTCCTCTGCGATGGCAAGATAAGGTCCGCAACCTTATCCTTGTAACGTGGATCAAGGAGGGTTGCCAGCTAATAATCATCCCTCCCCTTGATACCATGAGGATCCTTCTGCAGGCTTTGCAGGATCAGGGAGGCCATGCAGCGTAGGTTTGCTGAGGCATTCGGTCCAGAGTCCTCTGGGTCACTAAGGATGACATGATCTGCAGCCACCTCCTCCCAGCCACGTTCAAGTCTATGGGTTTCTTCAGACTGCAAATGATCCCTTGAAGACTGCTGCTGATGCTGAGTGCCAGGCTTTACCTCCATGCTGACACAATCCTACTCCTCTTCCTGTGTGATCGGGGGGCAAGCAGGAACACTGTCTGGATAAAGGGGGTCTTGAGAGGTAAGGAAGTCCTCCTTTTCCTCCCTCTGTTCTGCCTCAAGTGCCCTGTCCATTATTCCATGCAGCGTGTGCTCCAACAGGTGGACATGAGGGACAGTGTCACTGATGCATGCACTGTCACTGCTCACCATCCTTGTGGCCTCCTCAAATGGTAACAGGACAGTGCATGCATGCCTGATCATAGCCCACTGGCGTAGGGAAAAAAAAACAAGCTCCCCTGACCCTGTCCTAGTGCCATAGTCGCATAGGTACTCATTGATGGCCCTCTGCTGCGTGTGCAGCTGCTGCAGCATGGCCAAAGTTGAGTTCCACCTGGTGGGAATGTCACAGATTAGGCAGTTCTTGGGCAGGTTAAATTCCTTTTGGAGGTCAGCCAGCCGAGCACTGGCATTATATGACCTGCAGAAATGCACACAGATTTTCCTGGCCTGCCTCAGGACATCCTGTAAGCCCGGGTACCTGCCCAAGAAGCGCTGCACCACCAAGTTAAGGACGTGAGCCAAACAGGGCACATGGGTGAGTTGTCCCTGTCAGAGGGCAGAGAGGAGGTTGGTGCCATTGTCGCAAACCATCATACCTGCCTTAAGCTGGCGTGACATCAACCACCTCTGAACCTGCCCCTGCAGAGCTGACAGAATCTCTGCCCCAGTGTGGCTTCTGTTCCCCAAGCACACCAGCTCAAGTACCGCATGGCATCTGTTTGCCTGTGAGCTTGCGTAGCCCCTTGAACGACTATGGAGCACTGCTGCTTCTAAGGACAAATCAGCACAGGAAGAGGCCATGGAGGAAGAAGAAGAGGGGGGGTGGAGGTGAGAGGTGTGGCAGAATCACCACTAGTAGAATTTTGGAGGTGTGGTGGCGGAACAACCTCCAACACTACTGCACCCTGTCCTGCATCCTTCCCAGCTGCCAGAAGAGTCACCCAGTGCACGGTGAAAGATAGGTAATGTCCCTGTCCATGCCTGCTGGACCATAAGTCAGCGGTAATATGCACCTTACCGCTGACCGCCCTGTCCAGCAAGGCCAAGACATTGCCTTCCACATGCCGGTAGAGAGCCCGAATCGCCTTCTGTGAGAAAAAGTGGCATTTGGGAACCTGCCATTGAGGAACCGCACATTCCACAAACTCACAGAAGGGGGCAGAGTCTACCAACTGAAAAGGCAGCAGTTGAAGTTCAACCGCTTGGCATGTGGATGGCTGGGAGCGAACTTCTTTCGGCGGTGCAGCAGCTGGGGCAGGGAAATTTGCCTGGTACAATCTGACATTGGTGAACCGATAGCAGATTGCCCACAAGTACTTGGCTGTGACACACATCTTCATTCCTCTCAGTGCAGGTTTCAGAGAGGACTGAAGGTATAGTGGGGTTGGAGATCTCAGCTGATGAGGAGCAAGGAGAGGTCCGCTTTGTTCTTTGGTGTGGGTCTTTTAGGTACGCTTGCCAATGAACTGCATGGCAGGTCGACATATGTCTGTTCAAGCATGTGGTGCCCAAGCGGGTGATGTTTTGGCTGAGATACGCTTGAGACATATGTTGCAAATAGCAGCGGTGGGATCTGATGCACTCATCTCAAAAAAGGCCCACACCAAAGAACTTTTGGAATGACACGCAGAAACAGCAGCGCCCTGCACATGCGGTGCTCTGCGGTGTGATGCAGTCGGTGTGCTGCCCTTAACCACTTGCCGACCGCCTCACGCAGATATACTGCGGCAGAATGGCAGGGGCAGGCAGAATCATGTACCTGTACGTGATCTGCCTCCCACGGGCGGGGGTCCTACCGGACCCCCCCGGTGCCCGAGACGGTCGGCTTGTGTCTGGGAGTATTGAGAGGCAAAGGGGAGACCATCCATTTGTGGCCCCCCCTCGCGATCGCTCCCAGCTAATCAGATTCTTCCTCTGCTGCTGTATGCTAAACAGCAGCAAAGGAAATCTCTCCTCGGCTCGGTATTTTCCGTTCCGGCGCCGAGGAGAGAAGACATTAATGTGAGTGCACCAACACATACACACTCAGTAGAACATGCCAGGCACACAATACATCCCTGGTCCCCCCTGATCCCCCCCAATCACTCCCCCCTGTCACACTGACACCAAGCAGTTTTTTTTTCTGATTACTGCATTGGTGTCAGTTTGTGACAGTTAGTGTGATATCGCTAACACCAACGCATGCACCGTACACCTCCCTTAGTGGTATAGTATCTGAACGGATCAATATCTGTCACTTTCCCGCAACTTGTGTCAAAATATAAAATATTCCATGGACTCAACATGCCTCTCAGCAAATAGCTTGGGGTGTCTACTTTCCAAAATGGGGTCATTTGGGGGGGGGGGGTTGTGCCATCTGGGCACTTTATGGCCTTCAAAACTGTGATAGGTAGTGAGGAGTGAAATCAAAAATTTACGCCCTTAGAAATCCTGAAGGCGGTGATTGGTTTTCGGGGCCCCGTATGCGGCTAGGCTCCCAAAAAGTCCCACACATGTGGTATTCCCGTACTCAGGAGAAGCAGCTGAATGAATTTTGGGGTGCAATTCTACATATGCCCATGGCCTGTGTGAGCAATATATCATTTAGTGACAACTTTTTCTAATTTTGCTTTTTGTTTTGTTTTTTGTCATTATTCAATCACTTGGGACAAAAAAAATTAATATTCAATGGGCTCAACATGCCTCTTAGCAATTTCCTTGGGGTGTCTACTTTCCAAAATGGGGTCATTTTGGGGGGTGTTGTACTGCCCTGCCATTTTAGCACCTCAAGAATTGACATAGGCAGTCATAAACTAAAAGCTGTGTAAATTACAGAAAATGTACCCTAGTTTGTAGACGCTATAACTTTTGCGTAAACCAATAAATATATGCTTATTGACTTTTTTTTACTAAAGACATGTGGCCGAATACATTTTGGCCTAAATGTATGACTAAAATTGAGTTTATTGGATTTTTTTTATAACAAAAAATAGAAAATGTCATTTTTTTTCAAAATTTTCGGTCTTTTTCCATTTAGAGCGCAAAAAATAAAAACCACAGAGGTGATCAAATAACATCAAAAGAAAGCTCTATTTGTGGGAAGAAAAGGACGCAAATTTTGTTTGGGTACAGCATTGCATGACCGTGCAATTAGCAGTTAAAGTGACGCAGTGCCAAATTGTAAAAAGTGCTCTGGTCAGGAAGGGGGTAAATCCTTCCGGGGCTGAAGTGGTTAAGCTGGCCCCTGGAGAGCATCCTGCCTCTTTGGAGATGTGCTTCCTCCTCCTCCTTCTCTCTCCTATCAGGCACCCATGTGGAGTCAGTGACCTCATCATCCCCTCCCTCCTCATCACTGGAGCAAAGCTGGCAGTATGCTGCGGCTGGGGGAACATGACTGCCAGATTGCTGTCCTTCTTGGGCACCCCTCTCTCTGGGTTCATGTTACTGCCTTCCTCTAGCTGGGTTCCTTCATCGAAGCCTTCAAAACGCTGGGCAGCCTCCTGGAGCATTTACCCAACACTGTGGTCAAACAGTTCGGGGGACTCCTCAGGAGGACATGGTGGGGCTAGGGAAGGAGTGACTGATGCCATTGAGCCGAGTGAAGAGGCTGCACTGGCAGCTGCTTTGCCAGACAAAGTACCCTGAGCCTGGGTGAGAGAAGATGAGGAGGATGAGGATGGCTTGGTCATCCACTCCACCAAGTCTTTCGCATGTTGCGGCTCAACACGGCCAGCTGCCGAAAAAAAGGACAAGAGTGTCCCGCGGCCACGTGCTGATGAGGATGCACCATCTCCACGACCAGCACTGTTGCCTCCAGACACCGAGCCTGCTTGCCCTCTTTTATTGGCTTGTGACTGTCTGCCTCTCCTTGTTGGCCTTCCAGACATACTAATGGCCTGCAGTGAGATGTTGCTGAACAAAGCTGGGATGTATATATATATACTGATACTGCAGCTAGCAGAATCAACTGCCTGCCTGTAGTATTATTAGTATGAGAACACCAGCAATTGTCTTCAGGTAGCTTTAGGTGCACACTGTGCAGAAGACACAGTACACTAACTGTAAATACTGCAGCTGCCTGCCTGTGGTATTAATAGGAT
This sequence comes from Aquarana catesbeiana, assembly GCF_042186555.1. Classification (NCBI taxonomy): domain Eukaryota; kingdom Metazoa; phylum Chordata; class Amphibia; order Anura; family Ranidae; genus Aquarana; species Aquarana catesbeiana. The sequence goes on along the minus strand of NC_133327.1, from coordinate 426,654,963 downwards.
CAGAACAACAGCAATTGTCTTCAGGTAGCTTTAAGTGCACACTGTGCAGAGGACGCACTACACTAACTTGTAAATACTGCAGCTGCCTGCCTGTGGTACTAATAGGATCAGAAGAACACCATAAATGTTCTTTAGGAAGCTTTAGGTGCATACTGTACAGAGGACGCACTACACTAACTTGTAAATACTGCAGCTGCCTGTGGTACTAATAGAATCAGAAGAACACCACCAATTTTCTTCAGGTAGCTTTTGGTGCACACTGTGCAGAGGACGCACTACAGTAACTTGTAAATATTGCAGCTGCCTGTGGTACTAATAGGATCAGAAGAACACCACCAATTTTCTTCAGGCAGCTTTAGGTGCACACTGTGCAGAGGACGCACTACACTAACTTGTAAATACTGCAGCTGCCTGTGGTACTAATAGGATCAGAAGAACACCACCAATTTTCTTCAGGTAGCTTTTGGTGCACACTGTGCAGAGGACGCACTACAGTAACTTGTAAATATTGCAGCTGCCTGCGGTACTAATAGGATCAGAAGAACACCACCAATTTTCTTCAGGCAGCTTTAGGTGCACACTGTGCAGAGGACACACTACACTAACTTGTAAATACTGCAGCTGCCTGTGGTACTAATAGGATCAGAAGAACACCACCAATTTTCTTCAGGTAGCTTTAGGTGCACACTGTGCAGAGGACGCACTACACTAACTTGTAAATACTGCAGCTACCTGCAGTACTAATAGGATCAGAAGGCCACTCGAATTTGGTGCGAACGGCCCATATCGTTCTCAGTTCGACGAACAGTCGAACATGCGATGTTCGAGTCGAACATGGGTTCATCTCGAACTCAAAGCTTATCCCTACTCCTTTGTGAGCTACCATTGGCCATCTTTTGTAGTCAGACCATACCCCGGTACACTTAACCCTGGGCCATCCCCTTGTATCCAGACAAAAGTCATTGTGGTGCTTAAACGATAATTTGTTGAGAGACACTTCCTGCATCGCTGATGTTTCCCAGACGATAAACAATTTTATCCTAGATCAGGCATCACTAAATGGCAGGCAGAGGTCCAGATCCAGACACTGTCCGATCTGGTCCTCTGCAGTTCCACCATTTAGCAGCTGGTTCTTTCTCCCTGCCTCCGCTGCTGCCACTATCACAGCAGAGAGTGGGATGCAGAACAGTTCCACACACAGAGTGGGAGGCACAGCAGCACTAGATAAGGGCATGAGCTGCCAGAATTAACTTTTCAAATTGACAAGTTGGTGAATAGTTGCAGTCCTAGCAACCTATCACCAGATTCCCAAAATAAAAAGTTAACTCTGGCAGCTCCTGCCCTCCATTTAATGCTGCTGTGGCTCCCACTCTGTGTGCCCAAGTAATGTAGGAAGAGGTAGGCACAGCTGTGAAGTGAAGGGGGGATAGGGCTGCAAGGGGGGTCTGTGAAGAGAGGCCAGAGCTGCAGAGGGGGGGTCTGTGATGTGACGGAGGAACAGAACATTGCTGTTAAGGGGAAATGGACGTGAAGCAGGGATTGTGATGTGCAGAGGGACTGAGGAAACTGATGTAAGAATGGGATCATGAGATAAAGGAGGGGGACCACGAGTTATCACTTTCAGTTGATTTTCAGTATTTCCATTCTTTCTAAAGCTGGTAGAGACCCTTCCCTTTACTAAAGTTTTAGCTAATCGTTTATCGCCACTTCTACCTAATATTATCCACAGTGATCAGGTGGGTTTTGTCCCTGGACAGGAAGCCAGGGACAACACTACCAGAACTTTCCATCTCATCTCATATATCCGCAAACATCAATTGAAAGCTTAACTTCTTTTGTTTGACACCAAAAAGGCTTTTGATAGAGTAAGTTGGAGGTTTCTGCGCCTATCCCAGGAGCAAATTGGTTTAGGCCAAATCATTATCAGTAAAATGTTATGCTCATATTCTCATCCCACTGCATCTGTGTTAGTGAATAGTTCCCTCTCTGACCCATTTATGATTTCCAGCAGCACCAGACAGGGATGTCCCTTGTTCCCACTTCTCTTTGTCATCATCATAGAACTTTTAGCACAGGCCATTAGGAAAAAAGCTTTCATTTCAGGCATACAGAGCCAGTCGATGCATTAAAACTCTGTCTATATGCAGATGACCTTCTCCTCTATATTCAGCAACCCCCATTTCCCTATCCCCACACTTCTACAGGAATTTCCGATATATAGTTTCCTCTATAACTTTAAATAAAACAGTGGCATTAAATATTTCCCTACCCCTTACCTCGTTGACCCAACTTCGTTCCAATTTCCTGTTCCAATATGGAAACCGAGATGCATTTCATACTTAGGTATTGTTGTCCCTGCAAACCTTTATGCACTTAATTTTGGCCCCCCCTAACGAAAATTTGTAAAGAATTTTAATAATGAAGCCCATCCTCTTTGGAAAGAATAATACATTAAAGGTGGACATTCTGCCTAAATTGCTTTATTTTTTCCAGAGGGTCCCTAAATCCTTTTTCCATGCCATGCACACTCTTTCTATCCAATTTATTTGGAACCATGGACTCTCGTCTTTACATTATAAACTTCTCACACATGCCAAGCTTCAGGGTGGTGTTGGCCTCCACAACTTTGAATTATATCACATAGCAGCTCTGATTTCTCGTATGTTAGAATGGTTTCTCTGTCCTCTATCCAAGGCCTCGACTATCATGGAACAGGAACTTTCACTTTCCCAAATGACTTGTGAGCTCTGCCGTGGGGTTTAGAATACAATTTACCATTACTCCAGGCTTCCTCCCCCCTTACCATAGTTACCCTCCGCATGTGGTATAAATCAGGGTTCCTGAATCTTTTGTCATCGGATCTGTCTCCCTTGACAACCCTGATTTTCCACAAGGGGAAGGCTTTTCTTCTCTAGGTCCTTATCCTAGGTCTGCATGGCCGGTGGCACATACCTTTCTCAGAACATGAACTGGGGAGCCTCTCTACCCCCTCCCGCAGAAGCTGAATCCGGAAGATTGGCTTACTAATTCCCATTTGTCAGCTTTTTTTACTCGCTCTTTTTCAGAATTTGAGAAGCTATATTCTCTCGACGAGATGCCTAGACATACGTTTTCTACATTATATAAGCTTCTTCAAGTTACCTGCAATGGCGAACTACCGACTTTTACAAGAGCCTGGTCCAATAAATTGGCATGTGAACTTTCAGCTGTTCATTGGTAGACTTTTGGTAGAAAAGTCTACCATTTCCAGATATGCCCAGGAGAAAATTTTAAGATCTTTTTATGTTGGCACAGGGACTCAGTTACTCTCCATCAAGCCTTTACTTCCACTTATGGAGCCTTCTGGAGGTGTGGTTTTGAGAGGAGTTCTTATTTGCACATACAGTATGATGAGAATGCCCAAAGATCAGGCTTTCTTGGTCAACAGAGTTTGCAACATATAACAGGGTCTATGACAAATTCTTATTACCTACCCCAGAAATTGCCGTGCTTTCATTTTTACTGCATTAAGTTGCATCTCAAAAACTAAAAATGATACCTCAATTTTGGAAGTCCACCAATACACCTCCTATCACCTTAGGGATAGCTACTCTAAATTATATTAAGTGCATGGAGGAGATGCTGTCGATGGATTCTAAATATTTTGATAAATTTAAGGATCTTTGGTTTATTTGCATTTTTTTTTCTCAGACTCCATACAGCCCTTTTTTTCCTCACCCCAGTTCAGGGGGGGGGGGACCATATACCTACCCCCGGTGACAGCTGATGGTAAGGACATATTTATTTAATCTAAATATTTCTCTTCTAGGGTTTTTTTTTATCTCCCTTCACTCGGATTTCTGTTTCACATAGATAGAAGTACTTGAGGTTATTAGGAGATAATTTACCTTCTAGGATCTACACTACTCTCTTTTTTCTACAGTTTTTCTTTCCTACTCTACTCACCTTTGTGACTAAGGTATATGTTTGATTTATTCCTGTGCTCTGGCTTCCCATTTATATTCTTTTTCTTTTTTCTTTTCTCTTTTCTATTTTATCCTTGGTCCTATGGTACCCTAGAGAACGCTGATTTCTGATACCTAGGGTTTTTATAGCTGACATTGGTTGTCACTCATACTCACTTTTTTTTTCTAATTACCTACTAGATATATTATGATAACCTTTGTTGGAGTGATACCTTTTATAGTGTTTTTGTGCAGATTAATTGTATACTATGAAACCATATCAAGTTCTCTGTTATTGTTCATTAGCAGGCTCCATCTTTACATGCCTCTATATGGTTATTATTCCTTAATCCCCTATGTCTTTATTATTCATATTTATACTGTAAATCAATAAAAGGCATATGCGCCTTTAAATGAATGCTGGCTTATAGCGTCCAATCCTTAGCAAGCAAAAATGCTGTTTTTTTATTTTCCTTGCATGTGATTGGGTATTCTTTGCCAAGTGAAGCTTTACCTCATTTACTAAGCTTTGGAGAAATTGCACTTACAGAGTGCAACTGCACTTGCAAAGTGCACAGTCTATTTACCTTTAATAAATCAACCCCCTTGCACCTTCACAGCATCGGTTAATCCTTTGCTTATATTTGTTACATGCAGCAAAAAGTGGTATCCAGTGAGGTTTAGAGAAAACACTAAACGGAAATCCCCAAAGAACAGCACTGGTGGTCTATTAAGTCCCCCCAGTCAGAAACTGTATTGACACTCTGAGAATGAGACACAAGAGTTGCCTCCATAAGACCCCTTTCACATTGAGGCAGTTTACAGGCGTTTTGCAGGCACTAGAAATAGAGCTTTTAAAGCGCCTGAAAACTGCCTCCCATTTATTTCAGTGTGATTTTTCAAACTGGGGCGGTGCGCTTGGGAGGAAAAGTTCTGCAAGCAGCATCTTTGGGGCAGTTTGGGAGTGCTGTATTTAACAATCCCAAAATGCCCTGCCCATTGCAATGGATGGGCAAAGCTTCCAAAGCGCCTGAAAGCGCATCATGGGCGTTTTTAGCCCCTTCTTCGGGGTTAAAAATGCTAGCGGTCAAAAAGCATCGCTTAAACAGCCCTAAAGCGCCGCTAAAACAAGCGGTGCATTAGCGCTAACGCGGCCGTGGCCAAGTGTCAAAGGGATCTAATACTAGAGCGGCACACTTTAGAAGTAGCCCTACTTCTTAATTATGGTATCTTTTTTAGTGATTCTTTGGAGGTGTCATAAATTATATTTAATAGCATCCTGTCGCGTCTCATCATTATTTAAAATATTTGTTTTGTTGATATTAAGATTGGTGGTTTCTGTAATAGTAGTGTTAATATTTGTAGCAATGGTAATGGTTGATATACATTCTTTCTGCTCATTTACTCTAACTCTATAACATTTTTCAATATTTAACCACCTGCCAACTGCTGCACGCCGACATACGTCAGCACAATGGCAGTGGTGGGCAAATGGGCGTACCTGTATGTCCCCTTTAACTGGCGGGGCTAGGGGGCATGTGCACCCGTCATCAGGAGCAGTGATCACTGTCATATCAGTGGTAGCTCATCCCCCCACAGTTAGAATCACTCCCTAGGACACACTTAACCCCTTGATTGCCCCCTAGTGTTTAACCCCTTCCCTGCCAGTGTCATTTACACAGTAATCAGTGCATTTTTTAGCACTGATTGCTGTATAAATGACAATGGTCCCAAAATAGTGTCAAAAGTATCCGATGTGTCTGCGATAATGTCGCAGTCATGATAAAAATCGCAGATCGCCACCATTACTAATAAAAAAAATAATAATAAAAATGCCATAAAACTATCCCCTATTTTGTAGACACTCTAACTTTTGCGCAAACCAATCAATATGCGTTTATTGTGATTTTTTTTTAACAAAAATATGTAGAAGAATATATATCGGCCTAAACTGAGGAAAAAAATATTTTATAATATATATATATTTTGGGGAATATTTATTATAGCAAAAAGTAAAAAATATTGCTTTTTTTGCTCTATTTTTGTTTATAGCGCAAAAGATAAAAACCGCAGAGGTGATCAAATACCACTAAAAGAAAGCTCTATTTGAATATAAATTTTATTTTACAAAAAAGGTTAAAAACAATTTATATAGGAAACGTGTATAGACAACACAATTGTAGTATATTACAGTAATGACAAAATATCAAACCAACGCGTTTCAAAATAATTGGTTAATGCAATCTTCCTCAGGGATAATTTTTGCCATTTCTGAAAGGTATAAAATATGATATAAGTATACATATATCTCATGACATGCATATGAAGCCTGTGCTGAAATACATGAAAAACTTACAAAGATAGTGGTTGACATGAAAGTTGCAACTTTTGTTAAAGCGGTTCTCCGCCTGTCCAATTTGGTGCCTCTTTTGGATTTCAATATCCGGGGGTTCTTTTGCATGATTAAAGGCCTATACAGATTGGGTGGATGTCCGATGAACTATTGGAAACTTTCATGTCAACCACTATCTTTGTAAGTTTTTCATGTATTTCAGCACAGGCTTCATATGCATGTCATGAGATATATGTATACTTATATCATATTTTGCACCTTTCAGAAATGGCAAAAATTATCCCTGAGGAAGATTGCATTAACTAATTATTTCGAAACGCGCTGGATTTGATATTTTGTCATTACTGTAATACACTACAATTGTGTTGTCTATACACATGTTTCCTATATAAATTGTTTTTAACCTTTTTTGTAAAATAAAATTTATATTTTTTTTAGCATAACTTTCTTTAAGTGATTTTGCCCTTAAAATCCCATCTATATGAGGTTAATTTTGTACTATTTAGGGATGGTGGCAATTCTTCACACCAACCCCTGAGAGTCTATTTATTTTCAGAAAGCTCTATTTGTGGGGAAAAAAGGACATCCATTTTGTTTGGGTGTAAAATCGCACGGCTGCGCAATTGTCAGTTAAAACTATGCAGGGCCGAATCGCAAAAAGTGCTCTGGTCGGGAAGGGGGTAAAATCTTCCAGGGCTGAAGCAGTTAAAAACACTTCACTATACAAAAGTGGGTTAGGTTTATGTAAACCTGAATCACTGAGACATATGCCTTGTTTCTTATTTGCGGGAACTATATATAAACACAGATCATTTGATGTGCTATTTGATGATTCAGAACATATGAACCTGTGATAATAAAAAGCTTTTTTTATTTTTATTTACTAATGTAATGCTAAATCCACAGAAAAGCACATGAAAAAATATGACTGTTGTTTGTGCACAACCTATTTATGAGTATATTACATTACAGTTTAATAGATATTTGCTATAATTTTCCACTGACATTCTGTGAATTCAACTATTTAGCTTATAAAAGAAAGAATAACAAATGCCACAAAGCAGGAAGCAAACTGAGAGTCTGAAGGTTAATGATTGCTCATGAAAGCTACAGAAATAAATTATCTGCCTAGGGACACTATCACGTGACCAGCACAAAGCTGCAGCAGCCAAAAATGTTTATGTAGAGAAAATAACATTGTCAGCGTCACCAGCCCTTCCCCCACTGCTAAATTTGAGTCCTCAACCAAACAGCTGCTCCTGACTGAGAACATTAAACTAATTCGTGCTGCAACATTGCAGCTGCTTAATTTTTGTCTGAACTTTATCACCGATAAGTGTTAAAATAACGAGTGATATGACAGGATCTCTAAAGAAATATCAATCATTCCCAAAAGCAGTTAATAATATTGTGTAGATAAGAGCAAATAAAACAGTCGTTACAGAAAATGAAGGCAATGCAGGGCTTCTAAAAGCTTGTGGTTTTTTGCTTCCTGAGACAAGGCTTTTTACTTCTAACAAATATCTAAAATCATTTACAAAACATGCAACGGAAATACAACATTAAGCAGAACACAGTATGTGGTTATTTCTTCTGTGGATAAAATAACAGCATATATGCAAGCTAGTAAATGTATTTTTACTGCATTCTGAAATTACCTGATTATCTGTCTTATGTTCAATTCGCAATTACAGAATTAAAAGTGTGGGTGTTATGACAGTGACATTGGAAGGAGAGCAGTAGGGAAAACAACCACAGTCAGCTCCATGGCCCCAAGAGAGCTTTGCTATGACCTGAATTAAATAATGTTTGCCTCTTTACCCTTCAGCGCACCAGTGGTATGTTAATCATGATGTGTTTAGTAGTTGAAAAGAAATAAAAAAATTCAGTTAAAAGGTAACTAAAAACAAATTTAAAACATGCTAAAAGCATTAACTACAAAGTAGTAAAAGCAAAAAATGCATAGGCCCTGCAAATGTCAAAGTATATTTGATCACTGACAAAAAGTCACATTTGCTAAATGCTTTATTGTGTATGAGCATGGTAATGGTATAATTACACATGTATCCTAGTTGTTAAAACAGATGTTTTGCATCTATGAGTTCTCAAAGAGCTTAGGCCAGCTATTTCTAAAACATTGACCTTGATTTACTAAAATACTACAGCATGTAAAATTAAGTTTTCACTTTGCAAAGGAATTGCCACTTAGCTTAGAGAATGCAGTGAAAATCCCCTTTGCAAAAAATACCAAATCACATGCAGGGAAAAAATGTACAAAAACGGATTATTGTTTGCACATGATTAGATGATTGACATCAGCACACCTTTTCCTCATTCACTAAGGTAACTAAAAATAAATTAAAGCAGAAGTAGGGTGCTACTACCCAATATGATCAGAAGATTGTTTAGAGCTACCTGGGTGCGGAGAGGCAGCACACAGCTGCAGTAGCAATCATAAGAAAAGATGGTCCGCAACTTCTTGCTTACTCTTTAAAATCTTCAAAATTGATTGATTCTCTATAAAAGACACAGACAGCAGATGTAAACGAATTTCAGCCTTGAGGGCCTTGTTCACTATCACTAAACTCAAAATTCCCTTTGCAATCAGAAAATGCTGGAGGATCTATCAAGGGACATCTAACCCCCCCGGTTTTCTACATATGCCATTTACTCCTGCAGGGGTAATGGGAGCTGGTGAGTGGGGACCCTTGAGGGGGAGCACAAGAGTGACCTGATCTGCTGAGCACTGTGGTCACTTTGGAGCCGTTGGCATTTTGTACAGCAATTTTGCACATCACCTGTGTGGGACTATTGAATAGCAATTTTTTTGCTAACACATTTATTAATTTTCATGAACTGCTGTTTTTTATATATAAGTTGTAATATCACTGGCTAATATTTTTCATTCATTTTTTTCAATTGTTTTCAATTTTTTAAGGCGTTGCATTTCACATTTGGGATGTAGGTATCCCTTACACATTAGCTGGTTTTAGTATATTATCTCTTGATGTGTGCACTATTACACATTTTTTATCTCACCATTAGCTTATGATATGAATCACTTATTATCACTTGTTTAGTATTCATAAGGTGTGGGTGGTATACCATTGCTGTATTTACAGAGTATTAACACCCCTCATTATATTAGGGTAGCGCCACTCACCCCATATCTTTTTATCACTTTCATTATAACCCCTTAGGGGAGCCTATATAGGGGGGGCTGCAACCCGGTCTGATCCTAAGCGTGGACTTTACCACTTTCTTGCAGAAAAGTGCCTAAAAGCCTGCATAAGGTGTACTAAAAATCAATTTCTAATATTTTGAATGGTATAAGGTAATAACCTTTTTTCCCTTTTTTTTGTAGTTTATTTTTGGAATCGATATTATTGTAGATAAATAATATACTATTCAAAATGAAAGGAATTGTGTTTTTGCAGATGGCAAAACTGTTGGTGACAATGTAAAATGATAAGGCTTTCAATTTAGAAGCTGACCTAGACATTCCAAATATACAAGCAGCTACATGACAGTTTAAGTTTCATATAGATTTATCCATAGTTATGAATTTGGAAGCAAAAATATGCACTCATTATATTGGGGATGATTTACTAAAGGAAAAAAAGATTGTGCACTTTTCAAGTGCAGTTGCACTTTGCAAGTGTAGTTACTCTGGAGTTTGGTAAATCGCGTAAGAATTCACCTTACAAAGAATACCCAATCACATGCAAGGAAAATAAAAATATGCAATTTTGCTTGCACATGATTGGATGATGAAAGCCAACGGAACCTTCTCTCATTTACTAAGCCGTGGAGTAACTTCACTTGCAAAGTGCAGTCTGTTTGCCTTCAGTAATTCAATCCCATTGATTCAGTGATGAAGAAGGATCTGAAGGATGCAGCTTATAATATTAGCAAGATATACACTTATATATAAATAAATATACACATATTACAATAATAGACAATAGATAAAATAATAAACACATCGTTTTGATGCTATACCGTACAATATCAGAATAGCTACATTTTGAAAACACAGTTTAGTTATGCGAAAAAGTCCTGGAAATAAAAAATTGGAAAGAAGGGCAATTGTGTTAACAAGATAATAAAGAAAAAGTAAACAGATTGAGCCGGTAACTCTGTAGTCCATATAACGATTTTAATGGTTGATTACAAAAAGTGACAAGCAAAACCACTGACGCATTTCAGCAACAGCCTTAGCATGAAGAAAAAGTATCACCACATTTTAACAATCTAAATTGAAATTCCCAAAGGACCAAGTGCATATATCACTTGGTCCCCTTCAGATCTGTGCTGTAGTTGCTAAACTAGCATAGTAGCATGTTCCCTCTCCCCCCACTGCTGTCCTACCACGCTGCTTAAAAGGGGGTGAATATTTAATGAGTCCTGAATAACAGTGCTCTTCTCTGGCAGCAGGAACACACTGATGATGAACGCTGTCATTCAGCACTCCATAGAGGGAAGATCAGCATTTATCAAAATACAAGCACAAGAGTAAAATTTCATCCAGGCACTAGTAAACAGTTAGCATTCTCTGTTACCTAGATGAACCTCAGAGAATTTGTGCCACAGTCAGTGCATGTTTGCTAACAGCTGTTGTGTGTCAAAAATAGCTTGTATAAGTTCCTGGAGGCTCATCCAGGCAACTGAGAATGAACAATGTTTACTAGCAGTGAGCTGATTACACAGCTCCGACACTGCTGACTTTGTCAGAATGGCTTGTTTAACTTCCTTAAGGCACATCCAGGCAACTGAGGATGCCACATCCACTGCATCCTCAGTTGCCTGGATGTGCTTTGGGAAAGTATACAGACTATTTTAACTGTGCAAGGCTCAGCAGGTTAATCTGCTGGAACAAAGTTACACAAACTATTCTGAAACAGTTAGCACTGTGTAAGGGACAGCAGGTGAGGCTGGTGGAACAGTTCTATACCAAGTAACCTGATACAGTCAGAACTATGTAAGGGGCAGGAGAGGTTGCATGAACACTGTTAAAAAAACTATTCTGACACAGCAAGTGTAAGGAGCAGCAGGTAAGGTAGCTGGAACAAAGTGCACAATCCTTTTTAGATAGAAATTGAAAGGGGGGCATGGCTACAGTGCTTTGCTGAAGCTCTCTCTTAAGAATGCCCATACATTGGGCTTTAGCCTGGGGTGGAGCTACAGAAAGCACAAACAAAAATAGAAATCGACTTTCAATGCACAACAGGGCCACAAATTGGAACCAGACCAAGTACTACGTGTTTTTGTGCCTTTGGAGGAACAAAGATGTTTTATGTTGTGGCGTTACGTCTTCTTTAAGCTTGTGCAACTAGGGCCTGTCTCTCATTTTTAATATTATAATTCCTATACATGTTTTTACAATACAACTGCACACACTTTCTGTTGACAAATGTTATCTGTTAAGCTGTTTATTTTACAATCACAACCAAATACACAAGACACCCTTTTGTTGAAGGAAAGGGGTGTTTTACCTAAAACAACACTGTTGTCACCCAAAAAATCCTAAAATCAGTTCCCCACAAAAGAAAATGTAATATTTGTATATTATCAATGTTCAGCTTCCATTGAAGTCTTCAGCATTTGTCACTTGAAGTCACTGAAAGTGTTGGATGCCTATATTCCCTGCTGCATGATGTTGTCCTATCTGCTGACTCTTGCACTACTACTGTGTTCTGAAGTGATGTAGGGCTAGTGGATGGAAACATCCCATTCATGGAGGCTGATGTGAACTCTGATGGAAGCTGTAGTGCTTCAACTGAGCATAAATAGGCCATGTGGAATACTGGAGAGGTAAGCACAATACCACTTTTTTTTGCAGAGCACTGCTTTTGGGATTTTTTTGGTGACAAAGAGTGTTGCTTTAAACTTTTTGCTGCCACTGACATAGGGGAACAGAACCATTTGAAGCTGGCCTGCTCAGTATCCCTTTCTTTGGCTGCACTCCTAACTATGCTATAAACTCATGGTTGCTTCAGTTATAGATGCAATTATAGTAGATTGATCTCCTTAACAGTGCTTATTACCCGAATAGCTGTGATTAATGGCTGATAAAATGATCTTTTTTTTACCACTGATATGTATATACCAATGGTCATAGTATTAGATATTCCAGAAATGTATTGCGCAAATATATCAAAGACTACTTGACTATTACAAAGTTACAACATGTTACTCATGCCCTCACTAAAAAGCCCTGAGATTGTTCAATCACCCATCAAAATGTGTGTACATACATTTGTGAGAAATCCCTTCTGTCTTACTTTCGTTACAATTTTGCCTTGGAGCTAAAGGAAAGAAAATGAAGACTAGGTAAAGTGTACATGTGCATGCTGAATTCACTGTAGTATTCATTTGAGCCTTGACAGATTTAGTGAAAACATGTAAATTGTTCATGTCCAAACACTCTTTTCTTAGTGACAGATTATCTTGAATTAAGTTGTATATCATCAACGTGTATGGACTTTCAGCTTTTATTGAAACATTTACCTGAATTTAATTTTTCATCATTTAAAAATATATCTTGGTTGATGCACCATATGTTGATCATATTTCACATACATATTGGTAGGGGCATCCTCTAGTAAATAAATCTGGTTATGCGACTGTGCTTTGAGACACATTTGTTGACAATTAAAATCATGGCTACTTCTTATAATAAACTTGTTATGAAGCAGGGGAATTTAATCTGAACATATGGAGAACAAATGCATATCAAACATTTTGCAGATCCAGAGAAATAAACACCTAAATTGATATTTAAATGTAACTTTTTATGTAAAAGTTAAGCCCACCTCACTACCTCTGCCCTTCTTTTTATTGGTCAGAGGGGCCTCTTAATATTAATTGAACAATAATGAAGATCAGGAAGCAGAAAAAGGTGGGACCAAGCTGAATTTACAAGATTATTGAGATTAGCATGTATGTTCAGCTTTCTATAGCTCTTGACCTCTGGATATCATTTTGGCCTGCTGTTTCCACTAATGGCATCATCTGCCTATATTTTTAATCATATACTTAGGTTAAACAACCCATGATTCCCACAGGTTAACTTTAAAATTAGTTTACAACAATGGACATATTTAAGAGTCCATTTACACCCAATGTGTGCATTGAATACACTATAACACATGTACAATAACATATATTTTTATGATGCATTTTAAAATTCCATGCAATCGTTTTTGTTTAAAACTCCACTAAGGTTTATTTGTAAAGAAAATTTCAAATGACTGTTTGGACTCTTGCTTTTTTTACATGCAATATATATGTTCTGGCATGCGTTGATCAACGCATGCCAGCGCATCTGGTGTGAATGGAACCTTAAGGTCAGCTTACTTAAAGTGGAAGCTATGGGGGAGATTAGTGGACTTAGGCTCTGAAACTGTTATATGCCTTGGATACAGATAGATCTCTTTGTTATAATTCCTACCCTTGTTCCTGTGCACCTGATAGTTTTAAATTATTTTTGCACTTTCTGGTGTGTTCCCTCTCTTGCATTGTTTATAGTTTAAAGAAAAACTAATAAAAAAAAAAACAACAACATGGAGAGTGGAAACCACAATTATTATTCACAACAGGTGTGCAGATGTTATCAAACAGAATCTACATGAAAATTCAAATATTGTCAGGTGGTTTAACTATCTAACAAAATATCGGTTTGGGTGGGTGCTCTTGTGGTATTTTTTTCAAAAAGGCAATTCTGTGAAATTACCGTATTTATCGGTGTATAACACGCGCCGGCGTATAACACGCACCCCAAGTTTAGGAGAGAATTTTAAGGAAAAAAACTTTTAGGATGGAAGTTTAAGGAAAAAAACTTACATTAAAATGCCCATCAATGCAGCCTTATCGTGTCCATCTGCAGCCTTGTTAGTGTCATTGCAGCTTTTTCAGTGTCAGTGCAGCCTTGCCCCAGTGTCCATTTGCAGCCTTGTCAGTGCAGCTTTGCCCCAGTGTAGTCTTGTCAGTGCAGCTTTGCCCCAGTGAAGCCTTGTCAGTGCAGCCATGTCAGTGCAGCTTTGCCTCAGTGGTCAGTGCAGCCTTGCCCCAGTGGTCAGTGCAGCCTTGTCAGTGCAGCTTTGCCCCAGTGGTCAGTGCAGCCTTTCCCCAGTGGTCAGTGCAGCCTTGCCCCCAGTGTCCATGCTTGGACAGATCGCCGCCAACATACACATAGAATGTAGTTTTAAATATGGGGCCGTGGAGTTCGGAGGGACTCGGCGGAGCTGAACGAACGCCGCCGAGATACACATAGTCGAGTGTACTCGGCTCTTTCCGGCGCTGCTCACAGTCCCTCCCAGTCCCGCCCTATGATGGACATAACACAGGTCCAATGGCGGGACTGGGCGTGACTGTGAGCGGCGCCGGAAAGAGCCGAGAACACTCGACTATGTGTATCTCGGCTCTGCCCAGTCACTGTAATTTTGGCGGCGCTCGTTCAGCTCCGCCGAGTCCATCTGAACTCCGCGGCGCCATATTTAAAACTACACGCTATGTGAATGTCGGCGGCGATCGCCGCTGATAGATCACAATAGCGGGGATCGGCGTGTAACACGCCCCCACGATTTTCCCCTGATTTTAAGGGGAAAAAAGTGTGTGTTATACGCCGATAAATACGGTAATTGCAAAGCAATGGATACAAAACAGCATGTTTTTGTATGTTTTTTTTTTTTTAACATATGCAATCACACAACATAAACATGCATTAAACATACAAATGTTCAGAGAGTTCAAAAAATGCAGGAAATGTTCTAATTAGGCTTTTGTTATTATTGCATGGGTGACAGAAAAATGAATAAATCCAGATCGTTATATTTTCCCTACAGAAAGGAGTAGACATGCTTGAATAAGGTAATATATTGCTTGTGAAGTCTAAAATACCATTGTCAGCTCACATGTTCCTTCTGTTTGTTCTTTATCTCTTTATCCATCTCACCCTGTGCCTATTTTGCTGAAGCAAACACTGACCTGAACTTGTGGTAATTCCTGCCAAATATGCAGACTGTTTTTGCTACATTTTGGAATTTGACTTAGAACATGTGTCAAACATTTGCTTTTACTCAGCGAGCCAGAATGCCGCAATCCAAGCACATTTTTTGTTTGGTATGCAAAGAAACAGTTCCTCTTACAGTTTTAATTAGTTTTAACTGCTTTGAAAATTATAAGTTATTGTGTGTTTGAGATTTTTAGATTATATGGAATTATGCAGTGCATGGAAGTATTTTTACATTATAAGGTTACAATTGTATGTGTTTTTTCTACTGTTGCATGATTATGGTGATAATTATACAGTGTTTATGAAGTGCTGTAAGTTTATATTGTGTTGTACAATTCCTAAGAGCATTAGACATACATTACAAAAACAACATTTAAAATTATCCAGATACTGATCTTATTTTTTAACTTCCTCTATTCTTAAAGTATAACTAAAACCAAAATGTTTTTTTCTTACATTGAAGGAAATGTTTAAAACCCATATGTTTTTTCTTCATTTCACATTGGGGAGATTTCTTTTTACTTCTGTCCTAGAAAACAACAATAAAGTGTAAATCCACCCTAGCACTAAAATCCCTGCTTCTACGGACATCCATGATCTAACACTAACCTATCTAGCCCTGTAAAGAAAAAAAATCAGTATACATACCGTTTTTGAAGCTTATCTGATCTGGTCTCCAGCTGCGGAAGCTCTTCAGAGGACACAGCCAACAATGGCTGTGAAATGAATAGGACGTGATGTGTACCCATACACTTACTGTGGGGCTTTTGTTGTCAGCGTGGGATCGGGTCAGATCGGCTTCAAAAAAGGTACATATACTGATTTCTTCTTTACAGGGTTAGATATGTTAGTGTTAGATCGTGGATGTGAGATGCAGGGATTTTAGTGTTATGCCGTGTACACACGGTCGGAATTTCCGACAACAAATGTTCGATGTGAGCTTGTTGTCGGAAATTCCGACTGTGTGTAGGCTCCATCAAACATTTTTTGTTGGAATTTCCAGCAAACAAAATTTGAGAGCTGGTTCTCAAATTTTCCGACAACAAAATTAGTTGTCGTAAATTCCGATCGTGTGTACACAATTACGATGCACAAAATTCCACGCATGCTCGGAATCAAGCAGAAGAGCCACACTGGCTATTGAACTTCATTTTTCTCAGCTTGTTGTACCTGTTGTATGTCATCGCGTTCTTGACGTTCGGAATTTCTGACAACATTTGTGCGACCGTGTGTATGCAAGACAAGTTTGAGCCAACATCCGTAGGAAATAAATCCAGGATTTTGTTGTCAGAATGTCCGATCATCTATACGTGGCATCAGGGTGAAAATCTACTTTAAATGAGAAGAACTGAATCCAATTTAGGAAGAAAACCCCTCTTAGACAGCGGTCAACAGTATACTGTAGGTGCCCCCCCTTGGGGATTTTTTTTTTCTATATCTGTTCTAGTGATAATTGTAATGTTTTGAAATAATTGTCACAAGGGCATCTGGACTGGATGGTGGGGACAAGGCATCAAGAAAAACATAGCAGGGATTTCCACTCCCCCACTATATCCAAAACTTAAAAAAAAAGTTTTAGGCTTTAGATATACAGTACCTTGAAAAAGTATTCATACCTCTTACAATTTTCCACATTTTGTCATGTTACAGCCAAAATGTAAATGTATTTTACTGGGATTTTATGTGACAGACCAACACAAAGTGGCACATAATTGTTAAGTGGAAGGAAAATGATAAATGGTTTTGATATTTTTTCACAAATAAAAGTGTGGTGTGCATTTGTATTCAGCCTCCCCCGAGTCAATACTTTGTAGAACCACCTTTTGCTGCAATTACAGCTGCAAGCCTTTTTTGGGGATGTCTCTACCAGCTTTACACATCTAGAGAGTGAAATCAGCTGACCAGCTGAAGAAAAGCATCCCCACAACATGATGGTGTGTTCAGGGTGATGTGCAGTGTTAGTTTTCCACTACACATATCGTTTTGCTTTTAGGCCAAAAAGTACAACTTTGGTCTCATCTGACTAGAGCACCTTCTTCCACATGTTTGCTGTGTCCCCCACATGGCTTCTCGCAAACTGCAAATGGGACTTCATATGGCTTTCTTTTAACAATGGCTTTCTTCTTGCCACTCTTGCATAAAGGCCAGATTTGTTGAGTGCACGACTAATAGTTGTTCTGTGGACAGATTCTCCCACCTGAGCTGTGGACCTCTGCAGGACCATGGACCTTTTAGCTGCTTCTCTGATTTCCCGGCCTGTCAGTTTAGGTAGACGGCCATGTCTTGGTAGGCTTGCAATTGTGCCATACTCTTTCCATTTTCGGATGATGGATTAAACAGTGCTTCGTGAGATGTTCAAAGCTTGGGATATTTTTTTATAACCTAACCCTGCTTTAAACTTCTCCACAACTTTATGCCTGACCTGTCTTGTGTGTTCCTTGGCCTTCCTGATGCTGTCTGTTCACTAAGGTTCTCTAACAAACCTATGAGGGCTTCGCAGCACAGCTGTATATATAATGAGATGAAATTACAAACAGGTGGACTCTGTTTACTAATTAGGTGACTTCTGAAGGCAATTGGTTCCACTAGATTTTAGTTAGGGGTATCAGAGTAAAGGGGGCTGAATACAAATGCACGCCACACTTTTCACATATTTATTTGTAAAAAAAATTTGAAAAACATTTTCCTTTCACTTCCACAATTATGTCAATATCACCTTGGCCCTCATTGATCATATTGTCTTTTTCAAAATTATATTTTTATTGGGATGTCAAAGAACAAGTACAAAATTGTAACAAAATGTACATTACACTATCGATACAAGTGCATTATAAACAGTCATAGTAATAAGGGAAAGCAAAATGGAAAGTAACAAGTATAAGTAAAAAGAAAAGTGTTCACAGAAACTAGGCACAAGTGTGTATTGGATGATTTCCTTATGATGTACGTAGTAAGCGTACTATGGGTAAGAGTCTAGAACCTTGAGGTCAATCTAGCCATATACACAATCAGCGTAGAATCAATATAAGATTAGGGCGTGCTTGGTAGTATGGGGGTCCCATATTCCAAAAGGTCCCACGGTTCCCATATTTTATAAAATTGGGGGATGCAGTCATGTACCGAGGCTGTCAAAAACTCCATTGTCCGAATCTCAGCCACCAAATGTAGAAATCTGGACCATGAAGGAGGTGTATTGGATAACCAGGACAATGGAATAAGCCTCCTGGCGGCTAGTAATATGTAGGATATCAGTCTATTTGTCTTTTTAGATACCCCTAGAGGAGGCAGACCCAATAGGTAATTCAAAGGATCCATCGGAAGGGACACCCCAGCCACCTTTTGTATAAGGAAATGTACATCATGCCAGAAGGGTTGAATCAAGGAGCATTGCCAAAAGATGTGAAATAAGGAGCCTATATCAGTTCCACACCGCCAACAGTGCTGCGGAACTGAGGGATCATACTTATGAATTACATCAGGAGTTCTGTACCAAAACATGAGAATCTTAATGGTTGTCTCCCTCTGAGTGACACACTTGGAAGATCTAAAAGTAGAAGACCAAATCCTATCCCACATCTGTATTGTGACAGGACGGCCCACTAATTGAGACCACCTGCTTATGTAATGGTGCAAGGTCTCCGTGATTGGAGTCGACTCATGGAGGATACGGTAAATACAGGAAATTAAATGCAGTTGATGAAGGCCTTGAGCACACAAGTATTCAAAAGTAGTTGGCTCATCTAGGGTCAGGGATGGCGATTTAGAGTGAAAGAAGTGTTTAACCTGTAGATAAAAGTGAAAGAGGTATGGTGGTAAATCAAATTTTTCACTTAAAGTGTTAAAAATATGCAGCTTCCTCGTTGTGGGATGAACCAGGTTCCGAAGCTGGAAGAGATGAACATTTATCCATGGAAAAATCCTGCCTAGGGACATACTGTCTGGAATGAGAGGGTTGAATAATACATTCACAAGAGGAGAGCAGGAGGACATAAGGGGATAGCGTTTGAGGCAATTATGCCAAATGGTTAAAGTTAGTGCCATTAGGCCAGTACACTGATGTTTATATATGGGATCCAAAGAAGGGGGGGCACCCCAAACCAAGGAGCCCGGATGAACCGGGTAGAGTACCCCTTTCTCAATGGCAGTCCATTGGTTTGGTGCATGTAAGGAAGTCCAAGAGGTAATGGCCCCTAAATGCGTGGCGTGATAATATTTAGTAATGTCCGGAGCTCCCAAACTTCCTCTGGATCTAAGGGAAAACATGGAAAACATCACGGAGCTCGCTATGCAGTGAGCCCTGCCATTCCATATAAATTTTAGAAAAATCCTGTGGAGTGCTTTTAGTTGTGAAGCAGGTACAGCTACTGGGAGAGTTTCAAAAAAATAGAGCAGTCTGGGTAGGATAGACATTTTTAAAACATTAATTCTGCCTAAGAGAGACAGGGGGTATTTGGTCCAGTTCGACAGAGACTTATTAATATCCAGTATCAGAGGAGGGAAGTTAGTACTATAAAGGGAGGCATAAGAAGGGGTAAGTAGGAAACCCAAGTATTTTTTGAGAGGTATTACACCATTTATAAGAATATGATTCTTTGAGTTGGGATAATAATGGCGTTGGAATGTGTATAGGAAGGGCTTCAGTTTTGGAAGTGTTGACTTTATACCTGGAAATAGCACTAAAAGAGTTCAATAGTTTATGTAACGAGGGAAGAGATATCAACGGGTTAGTGATAGTAAGCAAAATGTCATCTGCAAATAACGATAATTTATATTCCCCCTGTCTCATCACCACCCCACATATATCTGGATGAACAGGGATAGACTCGGCTAGGGGTTCCAGGCACAGAATAAAAAGCAGTGGCGAAAGAGGACAACCCTGCCGAGTTCCATTTGTCATGGGCAAGCCAGGAGACAGAAAGGAAGACATTTGCACCTGTGCTGTGACAGTTGAATATAAGGCCTCTAAAGCTTTTAGAAAAGGACCACCAAAACCATATAATTTTAAAGTGGCAAACATGTAGGGCCAAATTAGCCTGTCAAAAGCTTTCTGCGCGTCTAAACTCAGAATCAATGCCGAACGAGAGGTTCTATCTAAAAGGTCTATTAGGTCTATTGTACGCCGGGTGTTATCTCCCGCATGTCTACCAAGGACGAAACCCACCTGATCCTTGTGTATCAGTTTGGGGATGGGCACGGAAAGTCGGGAGGCGAGGATTTTAGTAAATATCTTGTAATCAGAATTTAGGAGGGCTATGGGTCTGTAGTTATCTGGGATAGAGGGATCTTTTCCAGGCTTAGGGATAACCGAAATAAATGAATGGGAGAACTGTGAATGCGGAGGAGTACCCTTGAGGAGGGAATCATATAAAGCTAGCATATGAGGGGATAGAATGTCAAAAAAGATTTGTAGTAGGAGTAGGGCAAGCCATCTGGGCCGGGGGATTTGTGTAATGGGAGACTTTTAATTATAGATAAGAGTTCTTCAGCTGATACTGCTACGTTTAAACTCTCTAAATTCATTGTAGATAGTTTCAGTAGCTTTATATTGAAAAAAAGGACTCAAAATTTTCTTGGGTAAATTCAAAATGGTTCTCCGGGGTCAGGCAATTATACAGTTTGCTGTAAAATTTGCCAAAAATTTTGGACATCTCACGAGGGCAGTGTATTCTAGATCCATCTGACTGTTGAAGAAAGTCAGGAAAGGAATTGAATGGACGAGGGCATAGATTATTAACTAACATCCTGTGGGGTTTATTAGAGTATTCATAAAATTTTTGCTTCCTCCACAGCATGGACTTAGCTGTTTTGTCAAGTTTTGTTGATGCAATTTGTTCTCTAAGATGAATGACTTTACGTAATTTCATCACTATGGGACCACCCAGAAGCCTCCACTCAGCAGTTACTAGAGCAGACATTAAGGACTGTAAAAGACTATTTCTATCTCTCTTCAGCCGAGAGCCCTCAGCTATACATGCACCTCGGAAAACAGCCTTGTGTGCCTCTCACAGTGTAGAAACCTGAGACACTGATCCAGAGTTAAGTAAAAAATACTCTTTCAAGCTATTTGCTAGGATAGAGTGGGATACGTCAGACTGCAGAAGGTGGTCATTAAAACGCCAATGACAGGATTTGGTATAGGTCTGGGATAGCATAAGATATAACATAATGGGCACATGGTCCAACCATGTAATGGGAGAAATATCCGATTCGACCACATAAGGGATGAGTGGAGCCGAGATAAAAAAATGATCAAGGTGGGAGTACATTTTATGAGCTGGTGAATAAAACGTAAATTGTTTAGCAGAGGGATGTTTTTTCCTCCATGAGTCGAAGAGTCTGCATGACCTAATACATTTATGGAAGGCATTGGCTTGGGACAATACTCTTTTAGATGGGATAGTACTAAAAAGGGTTTGTCTGTCCCTAGTGGGTGACATGACCAGATTGAAGTCCCCACCAACTATCATAAAAGGTTGTGAGCGATATTGGGGGTATCAAAAAGTTTGTTGAGGAAATCAATCTGGCCCGTGTTTGGAGCGTATAAATTAACCAGTGTAAAAGAGGTAGACATGTATTCACATTCTAGGATAAGAAATCCCCCATGAGGGTCCACATGAGACCTCCGAACCTTAACAGGGCATGATTTTCTGATCAAGATTGCCACTCCTGCCTTGCCCGTGGAGTCAGAGGCAAGAAAGGAGGTGGGAAAAAACCCTGAGGCAAATTTTAATGATCCACTTGCCCGAAAGTGGGTCTCTTGGATCATCACCACGTCTGCACCTGAGGCCCTGAAATCCTTCAGGGCCATCCAGCGCTTACTAATGGAGCCCAGGCCTTTTACATTATAGGACATAATTTTCAGAGCCATGGTTGTGGTCTATTTAGGAAGGCTAGTGTAAAAACATCTGATAATATAAGCATGGAAGTACTAAGAAAATAAAAGTATATATATTGCAATTTACGGGTATTGATAATAGCAAACATTTTTCCACCTCTGACTATTGAAATACAAACCCTGAGTTGAAACTCTTTTAAAGTGAGGTGATAACGACCATGAAATCTCAATCTGTGAAACACATCATTAGACATGAATAAGAAAAGTAAAAAAAGAAAACCAAAAAAGAAAAATCAAAAGAAAAAAAAGAGTTCAAAACTCTGTAATCCTAAGAAAAAACAGTCTCTCAGGAAGCCCTGGGCATAGACCAGGGCCTGGTAGGGACGTGAACGGACTTCCATCTGGCGACTCTGCTTGAGGAGATGAGAAGGGTCCGCTGCCCACCTTGTGCACTTGATAGCGGAAAGAACAAAAAGGACAAAAAGGACATTGAAGGAAAAAGAAAAACCTGTAAGTCCTTAGGGAAAAGCAAGGTTAACAAGTAAAACAGGTATGTTTGTCACTCAAAGTATCAAAACCTCTAGTGAATGCATCTTATGGGATGTGAAAGGTTCTACCCCGGAAAAGGAGCAGGGCAGATACAAAAACTGAAAGAACCAAAACAGCAACATCGTTTCGTCCAAAAATTTTGAGGAAACGGAAATGCAAAAAGTAGTGAAGAATAGAACCAAAAATGGGCATTCAGGGGAATGTTCAAGGAGGTTCTTTAGAAGATCGCAGGTGTTGAGGAGTGGAAAGATGCTTCTTAGATTTGCCCCGTACAGGGGTCCAGATGCGCAGATGCGAGTAGGTGTAGTTGGAGGTAAATGGGCTTGTGTGGTAGGAGGGATCATGTCTTCTTCCGGAAGAGGGGGGAGACCCAGATTTTTCAGGAAGGCCTCAGCTTCTTGTAATTCACATAGAGAGTATTGGGATCCCTCTTTAGATACAGCTAGATGGAAAGGAAATCCCCAATAGTATGGGATCTTGTGTTGTTGCAGATGGGAGGCAAGGGCGCGTAAGTTCCTCCGTTTAGCGAGAGTGATGGGAGAAAGGTCACTAAAGATCTGCAGTTTAGCACCATTGTACATAATTTGGGATTTATTGTGTATTGTCAAAGTTAGTGCCTCCTTACTTTCAAAGTAATGAAACCGTACCAAAACATCTCTGGGTCTAGCTCCGGCCGGAGGTTTTGGGCCCAGGGATCTACGGGCCCTGTCCAATCGCCAATCTATGTCCACAACTGAGGGAGCCAGACTGTTAAAAAGGCCCAGAAGGTAGGTTCGGAGCTCAGTATCATCCACCGTCTCCGGAATTCCTCTGAATCGTAGGTTTTGTCTTCTTTCTCTGTTCTCCAAGTCTTCTTGCTGTAGTTGTAGTTGAGAAACGGAAAGGTGTAAGGTATGATTTTCCTCCTCAATCACTTGCACATAGTTTATCATTTCGTCGAATTTGCTCTCCGGAGTGTCTGTGCGATCTCCAATTAGGGTTATTTCCCCTCTCAATTCGGCAGCTAGTTTGCTTACCTCAGCCCAAACATGGGACATGATCTGTTGAAGTAAAAGCTGCAGTTTGGAGTCCAGAATGTCAGAGGTGAGAGTCATATTTGAGGGTGAAAGAGTGGGTGCATGGTTCTGAGAGTTAGTCAGAGAGGAGTTTGTAGCATCTTCCGAATCCAGGGAGGGATCCAGCAGGGCAAAAGGATTTGCGGAAGGATTAGAGGAGGTAGGTTGTGGTCTGGTAACATAACGCTCCATGTTTGGTTCCTCTCATGGCCCAATCTGTGGTTTATAGTCTCGTTGCTGTTGGCCAACTTTGCCCATGAGGTATGCAGGGAATTTAGTGATCAAACATGCAGGCTTACCTCCGACACTGTAGATAGCTAAAGCTGCTGCACGGAGTTCTTGGTGAGCCCTAGGTTTATCTAAGCAGCATCCTTCTTAAAGGTAGTAGTGTGTTTCATTTGGACCATCAGATCCACCTGTCCACAGCCCCACTGCCCCTCACTGCTAGTTTGAGAGGAGGGATACAGACTCTGCAAGCCCCAATACCCTATAAGGGTCTATTCAGCCTAAGGAGCGGAGGGGAAGACTTCAGGGTGTACGTTGGAGTCCCAAGATGGCCGCCGGCCTCCAGGGGTAGGCCAAAGCCACAGACTATCCTAGAAGACAGCTGCCGAGTGGGTGAACACAGCCGCCCTTAGTCTCCAGAACCCCCACAGGGAGATAAAGGTAGTGGACCGGATAGTCTGACGCCTCCTGGGGACCCAGCCGTGGACAATTAGGTGGGACGCATTACTCACTGCATCTCAGGAGAGCGCCCGTAATCGAGCACGCAGGCCGCGCCAAAGTTGAAAGCCGCAGAACGCTGAGGGCGGCCGTGAAATGGTATCCTGCAGTTTTCCTGAACTGAGAGGCTGATCTGCATGTCCCCCAAAGGCGGGCCGTCCGTCCGGTGTGTGTGGATTGTCTGTCTACCCTCCGGCTCGTGTGTCCAGGTGGCAGGAGCCGCTGGTCAGTCCGTAGGCCCCAAGATGGTGGGGATCTCTGGTGGCAGAGGGAAACCTCGATATAGAAGAGGATCCGGCTGGTCAAAGTCCCGAATAAGCACCTGGTGCAGAACAGCAGTTGTCAGGGAACCAGAATATATAATTTACGGTTGCGGCTGTGTGAGGGAAGGCAGCAGATGGCATTAGATTGGCGCGGGGCATGAGGAGCTCAGCTCGCACACGTCTTTCCAGCTGCACGTCCGGACACGCCCCTTATCATATTGTCTTAAAGTATTACTAAGCCCAGGACCCTGCATTCACTACATCTGATCTCCCACGGTACACAGAACATGGAAATGCAATAATTTTAGTAAATATAAACTGCTAAACACCCTTTCTCATCAGCAGTATATAGCAGTTTTGTGACTTCTATCAGTGCCTGGTTAACGCTTGTAGGAGGAGTTTTCATACTGCAGTGGTTGTCCTATCAGGATGCAGGACCCTTGACCCTCTGTCTGGAGAGTGCTGATCTCTCTAGCAATACACACCAAACTAAGCATGTGCAGACTGACTCCACAATGCAAGAAGGGGAGAATCTGTGTATACAGGATCAAACAGCCTTTTTAAATAACGCAGATAATTACCCCTTAGATTCCACAGCGAGTATAACAAGCATGCTTTACTGCATATACAGACTGATTTTACTGGTGTGGGTTTAGTAACACTTTAATGAGAATGTATGTTGTTTCTTTTAGTTTTCTACACAAGACATGACAGCCATTTTCAATTGGATCAGATGACATGCATAAAGGCAACAGCAGAGGCTTCTGAATAATACTACATGGAACAAATAGCAATTGCTAATGCTTCCTCCACAAAAGGAATGCATAGTGGTTCTGTATATACTTTATGTATTATGTTTAGAATTTAAAAATAACATTTTAAAAGCTAAAATCTTACATATACATAATACAAATAAAGTCAACAGGTGGAGATTAATGGTTATGCCCCGTACACACGGTCGGATTTTCCGACAGAAAATGTGTGATAGGACCTTGTTGTCGGAAATTCCGACCGTGTGTGGGCTCCATCACACATTTTCCATCGGATTTTCCGACACACAAAGTTTGAGAGCAGGATATAAAATTTTCCGACAACAAAATCCGTTGTCGGAAATTCCGATCGTGTGTACACAAATCCGATGGACAAAGTGCCACGCATGCTCAGAATAAATAAAGAGATGAAAGCTATTGGCCACTGCCCCGTTTATAGTCCTGACGTACGTGTTTTACGTCACTGCGTTCAGAACGATCGGATTTTCCGACAACTTTGTGTGACCGTGTGTATGCAAGACAAGTTTGAGCCAACATCCGTCGGAAAAAATCCTAGGATTTTGTTGTCGGAATGTCCGAACAAAGTCCGACCGTGTGTATGGGGCATCAGAGTTAACCGATCTGCTTGAAAACTTAAAATATCAATAAACATAATTAATTATAAGAAGACAGACTTATAGAGACTAAGGCTACTTTCACACTAGAGCGGGGGGCATTAGCGGTAAAGCACCACTAATTTTAGCAATGCTTTACCACTGTAATAGCAGCGCTTTTTCGGCCCTTAGCAGGGTGCTTTTAACTCCTGCTAGCAGCAAAATAAAGGGTAAAAAGTGCTCGCAAAGCGCCGCTGCCGAAGCGCTTTGTAGGTGTTTCGACTTCGGTGCCCATTGATTCCAATGGCAGGGGCAGTGGAGGAGTGATGTATACACCGCTCCTGCACCACCCGAAAGATCCTGCTTGCAGGACTTTTTCTAACATCCGCAAGTGCACCGCCCGGGTGTGAAAGTGCCCTAGCTCTCACACTGTGGCTGCAGGAAAGGTGTTTTTCAGGTGCTTTACAGGTGTTATTTTTAGCCCAAAAGCACCTGAAAAATGCCCCAGTGTGAAAGGGGTCTAAAAGATATTCTCCTGGGACTCATCGATTACCATCCTAGAGCAAACCACAAGATAATTTGTGTTAATGAGGTGTGTTATAACACCAATCACATTTTTAAGGCAAGATGTCCTCCACTGAGAGCTTTACATCGAATTTTGGAAAAATATAACTCTTTTCGCTTACAAATGGTAAGTATGCAATAAGAAGTGTACATTGGAACATCAAGCAGGATGAGTGGAAGTCAGGTCATATTGAACAAATGAGAAGAGAGTCAGGAATGCATTAAGGTAAAAGATTGTTTAGGCTTTATAACCACTTTAAATTGGGGATAGAGGTGATAGTAATGCCGCGTACACACGATCGAACTTTACGGCATACTTGGTCCGGCGATCTTTTCGACGGACTTTGTACGCTAGGTGCGCCAGACATAAAAACGGACGGACTTGGACACACACGATCACTCCAAAAGTCTGATGGTTTTGAATGCAGTGACGTACAGCACGTACGACGGGACTAGAAAAAGAAAGTTCAAGCCCCACTACGCCACCCTTTGGGCTCCTTCTGCTAATCTCGTGTTTATCTCGTGTTAGTAGAAGTTTGGTTAGAGACGATTCGCGCTTTTCACACTTCAGCTTATTTCGATCATTTTCTGCGGTTCAGTTTGTGCTTGTGAGGTTTGTATCTGCTTTTCAGTGTTGGTCAGTTCGTAACCTGCCTAGCAGGCCGTTCTGGTCCGCTCGTTCCTGATTTTCAGGTCGCTCTTCATAGGCCTTGCTGTTCTTCAGTGTGTTTGTTCTAAGTTTGTTTGTTTGACCAGCTGACCGTTTTGAAGCCATGGTGCGTGGACGTACTTGTTCTCGAGTTCGTGCTGCGTGGAGACTTGGTGTTGGGGTTAATACTTTGACCCGAGTCCAGTCCATGAACAGGGCGAGGAGGAGTTCATGGATGAAGAACTGGTTGCGCCAGCGTGACCAATTCTCGCACATGCCTTTGCTCCGTTAGATCCGTGAGAATAATCCTGAGGATTTCAGGAATTTTCTCAGGATGACAGACCCCGTTTTTGAACGTCTGCTGGCTATGCTGAGCCCCTATATCAGCAGGCAGGATACCTGCATGAGGCAAGCCATCACTGCGAAGCAGAGGCTAGTTGTCACTTGGCAACTGGGAAAAGTCTTCAGGACTTGAAGTTCTCAACAGGCATCTCCCCCCAGGGCTCTGGGGATCATAATCCCAGAGACCTGTTCTGCTATTATTCAGGTCCTGCAGAAGGACTATATGAAGTTTTTTCCTTTAACATTACATGATATGTATTTAATGTTTGCTAATGTATTGTCTAAATGTCCTCGTTACCTAATTACCATGCTTTGAATATGCTGGGAATGTCCCCTTTATCTTCATGCATGCTTGTTTTTTTTACCTTAATCATTTTTGGGCCTACATGCATATTTCCCTTCAATAACCTCCCCACCATGCAATCCTGGGTCCATTTATACTTCTAGCCTATAGTCCTTTGAACAATGTATATTGTCAGCTCCATTGTACTGTTTTACCCTCCCCCACCCCCTCAAATGTTTGCATCTGTCAGGTGTGTTCTTGGCCCCAATTAGTACCCCTCCCCAACCCCCTCAAATGTTTGCAACTGTCAGGTGTGTTATTGGCCCCAATTAGTACCCCTCCCCCACCCCCTCAAATGTTTGCAACTGTCAGGTGTGGTCTTGGCCCCAATTAGTACCCCTCCCCCACCCCCTCAAATGTTTGCAACTATCAGGTGTGTTATTGGCCCCAATTAGTACCCCTCCCCCACCCCCTCAAATGTTTGCAACTGTCAGGTGTGTTATTGGCCCCAATTAGTACCCCTCCCCCCACATACAAATTGATCAATGGTCCATCAGAGGGGGTGAGTAATCCTTTAAGTGGGCCTTATTTTTTTTTTTATCTAAAAATAACACATATTAATAATGTTCAACTGCTGTTGTTCAAGAATGTTTTTGTGTAATCCGATATCCAAGTTATGTTTAAAAGTACTTATATATTTTTTTCTTGTTTGACTCCACAGTTTCCTTCAAACACAGGAATGGCAGACTGTGGCCTCCAAGTTCGCTGACCGTTGGGACTTTCCCAACTGTGTCAGGGTGATCGATGGGAAGCATGTCCGCATTGTGCCACCACCCCATTCAGGGTCTTATTTCTACAACTATAAGGGGTTCCATAGTGTAGTTTTGATGGCAGTGGTCTCGGCACAATTGGAATTTATGTTCGTGGATGTGGGGAAGAATGGCCGGATGTCTGACGGAGGAGTCTTTGCACAGACCAAGCTGTGCCAGCGTCTCCAGACTGGTGGCCTGGGATTGCCACCTGATGACCAGAATGTGGATGGATTCCCCTCAGTTTTAATCGCTGATGAAGCGTTTGCTCTCGGCGAGCACTTGATGAGGCCATTCCCCCGAAGGACACTCACCCCTGAGAGGAGAGTATTTAATTACCGGCTTCCATTTGTTCCTCTCCACAATAAATCTAGCAGAATACAAAATCAGATATGTGATCTTTGCTTGCTGCATTCTGCATAATTTCTTGAGACATCATTCTTTGACATATATAACTTCTGTTGGGCCTTAGGCCGGACTTGGTGTTGATGAACCACTCACAGGCCTGGAAAGTGGCCGTATTGGCTTGGCCCCTCAAACCACCCATGAAGTGCGTGACAGATATGTCAATTTTTTTTAATGGTCGGGGGGCCATTGCAATGCAACAAGATCTTTAGGATTTTTTGAAAAAAAATTTTTAAAAATTTGGCAACAATCTCTTGTTTTGATTCTTGTTTGCATTTAGTTTTGTCTGTCTCCTAGTGCACTTGTAGTGGCAAGTGCATTTCCCTTTAGTTAATAAAGCCCTTTGTCACTGTAACCACACAAAAAAATAATAAGCCATACACATTGTAGTAGTAAAAACATTTTACTGTGTGCACATTGAAAGGTGCATTTTGTTTGAATGTGTTTTTTTATTTATTTATTTTTTGTTTTCAATATTTTTTAAACTTTTTTAGTTTAGGCATATTTGTAGAAAATATACATTGTTTACAAAATTTGGCTTCACAACAGGGTTTTAAAAACCATAAGAACAAAAAATAACAGGAACTTACAAAGTTCAACATGTTAATAACGGTGCTGGTGATGTCACCCATGTAAAATAAAAAAAATTGCAGACTTCTCGTGAAAAAAGGTTCAAGTCAATATGTGCTATGTGCTATCTCCCATCATGGGGGAGCAATGGGTGTGTTTTGTCTGTGCAATCCCTTTGTTCCTCTCACAAACTAACCATATTCTGATGAAGGGGTTGCAAACACAAAACAAGCACATTGATATCCCCTGATGGAAGATAGCACATGATGACACACCGTGTACATCTGCAAAATTTTTACATTATAGTATTTAGCAAGTAGGGATGAGCTTCAAGTTCGAGTCGAACTCATGTTTGACTCGAACATTGGCTGTTCGCAAGTTCGCCGAACAGCAAGCAATTTGGGGTGTTCGTGGCAAATTCGAATGCCGCGGAACACCCTTTAAAAGTCTATGGGAGAAATAAAAAGTGCTAATTTTAAAGGCTTATATGCAAGTTATTGTCATAAAAAGTGTTTGGGGACCTGGGTCCTGCCCCAGGGGATATGAATCAATGCAAAAAATTTTTTTAAAAACGGCCGTTTTTTCAGGAGCAGTGATTTTAATAATGCTTAAAGTCAAACAATAAAAGTGTAATATCCCTTTAAATTTCGTAGCTGGGGGGTGTCTATAGTATGCCTGTAAAGGGGTGCATGTTTCCCGTGTTTAGAACAGTCTGACAGCAAAATGACATTTCGAAGGAAAAAAGCCATTTAAAACTACTCGCGGCTATTGCATTGCCGGTCCGACAATACACATAAAAGTTCATTGATAAAAACGGCATGGGAATTCCCCACAGGGGAACCCCGAACCAAAATTTTTTAAAAAAATGACGTGGGGGTCCCCCTAAATTCCATACCAGGCCCTTCAGGTCTGGTATGGATATTAAGGGGAACCCCGGCCAAAATTTAAAAAAAAAATGAAGGGGGGATCCCCCTAAATTCCATACCAGACCCTTCAGGTCTGGTATGGATTTTAAGGGGAACCCCGCGCCAAAAAAAAAAAAAAAACGGCGTGGGGTCCCCCCAAATATTCATACCAGACTCTTATCCGAGCACGCAACCTGGCAGGCCGCAGGAAAAGAGGGGGGACGAGAGAGCCCCCTGGGGGTCCCCTTTAACAAGGGGACCCCCAGATCCCGGCCCCCTCCTGTGTGAAATGGTAAACACTGTTCTAAACACAGGAAACATGCGCCCCTTTACAGGCATACAATAGACACCCCCCAGCTAAATTTAAAGGGATATTACACTTTTATTGTCTGACTTTAAGCATTATTAAAATCACTGCTCCTGAAAAAATTGCCGTTTTTGAAACTTTTTTTTGCATTGATCCTTGTCCCCTGGGGCAGGACCCAGGTCCCCAAACACTTTTTATGACAATAACTTCCATATAAGCCTTTAAAATTAGCACTTTTGATTATTCATGTTCGTGTCCCATAGACTGTAACGGTGTTCGCGTGTTCGAACAAATTTTTTTCCTGTTCGCATGTTCTGGTGCGAACCGAACAGGGGGGTGTTCGGCTCATCCCTATTAGCAAGTTAAAACATTTTAGAAAAATAAAACTTGACAATGAAATGAAGAACATGATTGATGTTTTTAGGCAAAAAGTTATTACATTCTGCCCAAAACATCAATCATGTTCTTCATTTCCTGTTGCATGCTATCCAGCCGATTTCTCATGCTGTCAATTTGGTCACACATTCTATCAATTTGGCCATTCCACACCATTATCTGGCCAATGAGTCTTTGTGCACTGTCTGTGCTAAATGGCTCCGCCGCTTGGCCTTCCACAACCAGAACATCACCTAAAATTTGTGGCTAAAAAATTATTGTAAAATATGCATGCCTAAATAGATGAACTTAAGCTGGGGTGTCAGTCACTCACTTGGTGGGGTGGAAATATTGAACACTTCCTCCACCTCTCCTTCTTCCAGCTCGTCGGGTGGGCGTGGTCTTGGGCTGGGGCTTGGGGTAATGTCAGCTTCAGGCTGGTGACTTGGGAGGTCCTGGGATCCTTGGACTGTTGTCTTTTCTCCCCTATGATAATTAAACAAAAGGTATAGTTAAAACACAGTGATATTTCAGTCTTGAAAAAGGAATATGAAACGTTCTTTAGAAGTTGTGGACAATTGTAATTTTTTAGCACCAAAAATTTTGAAGACAGGATTAAAATTCACTGTGCCCAAAAATGTCAAACAATACACATTTTCATGCAAGTTTCACAGATGCAGAGACCTCAAGTATCCCCTGGAGCCCCTATGTGTATTACCCCCCAAAATTTTCTGGGGTGTCACATAGTACACTAGTGCTCGTGAGTCCAGATGTGGAAACAGCTGCTGTGTCCTGTCCTTACATTACACTGAATCATTATTGAAGAAGCATTATATTTTCAAACACATCTACACAACATCACCACATTTTTGGAATACGACAAATTATCAAGACCTAAATATATGTCAAAACCCTGTACCATCGTATTTGGCGAAAAAAAGTCATTTTCTTAGTATCATATGTTTTTTCAAAAGAACGGTCTTTACGAACGATGCTGTATAAACGAAAAGCATATGGATCAACATGCAAGTTAAGTATCTCATTCGGAACACACAACAAGTACTTACTTTTTTTAAGCAGCTTCTTTATTCACCAATATTGTTCAGGCTCCCTAGTTTTGAGGTCAGACCACCGCTTCCTCAATTGTTCTTTAGCCCTTTTAGTGCCAAATTTTTGTTCAAGAGCGGTGACAACTGAGGACATTATTTTGTCCTTCTGCATATTGGGTCGGGTGTACAGTCCTTTTTTGCCATCGTAGTCCTCCCTTCTCAATATGGACACCTCTCCACCATCTCTTCAAAGGCCATGTTGGTGGCCTTATATCTCCTCTTGGATCTGGATGGTTGTTGCTTCGGGCTTTCCCCCGCGCTACTTGCAGATAAACTCTCCTCTATCTTTCTCTATATCCTGCCACTGCGCAATGAAGAGTGAAGGGGTGGGGACAAATCGTACTAAAGAACGTCAGAGGCGGGCGACGCAGGCGTAGCATGACACATGTGCTGTGTATATAAAGCTATTACGCTGGCCTATGTATGACCGAGCGGAAGTAGCGAGCGTCAGAAATGAAGGTAAGATTAAACCTGGGTGTGTGTTTGGTGTGTGTGTGTGTGTGTGTGTGTGTGTGTGTACCCTAGATTGAGCCAAATATAATACTGGGAGTTTGGACTGACATTACAGTTTTTATCTTGTGTCTTGTCTTTCAGCAAAAATGAATCCTTTTAAGGAGGAAGAATTTTTGACACGTTTTCTTGATTTGTATCAAGAAAACAGAAACCTGTGGGAGGTCAAGCACCCATTGCCCATTGTATTTTAATAGAGATGTAAGGAAGGCAACACTGGGCACACTTTTGGAATTTGTGAAGACTCGAGTCCCCCAGGCAGATCTTAAGTTTGTGGACAATAAAATTGGTATCTTGCGCAACATGTACAGGCGGGAACACAAGAAGATCCAGGAGTCGCGCAGATCCGGAGCAGCAGCATACCAGGTTTATGTCCCCAAGCTGTGGTACTACCAAAAAATGCAATTTCTGGATGACCAGACAGAAGCAAGGCAATCACTTTCAAGCCTTCCCTCCAGCCTTCCCTCCACCCTTCCCTCCAGCCTTCCTCCACCCTTCCCTCCAGCCTTCCCTCCACCTCCACCCTTCCCTCCAGCCTTCCCTCCACCCTTCCCTCCAGCCTTCCCTCCACCTCCACCCTTCCCTCCACCCCAGCTGAGGAGTCCCAAGAAGAACTGGGCCCTTTCATCCTTGATGAAGTGGATGCACCCAGCTTCAGCCAGGTATACTTTTTTGGTGAATTTGGGATTGTGTAAATATTAATGATGTAAACCTAAAAATTTTTGAAGTGCTTCACCAAAAATGACTTCATCACAAGTATTAATATGTAGACATATCACTAGACAGTAGTGGCCAAAAATATACTTCAAATATTGGTGAGCAGCTAGAATAATGATGGGGTCAAAAAGATAGCCTTTACTATTTGTTTAGAATTATATTTGCAAGTCATGAGCTGAAAATTGTGTGTGATTGCGTAAGCAAAAATTACAACTACCGGTATGTCCCTTTTTTTGACCGAGGATGAGCTCAGCCAGGAGGAGTCCATGCCCAGAGGTATAGAGGAGGAGGCCTTGCCCAGTGGGAGAGAGGAGGAGGCCATGGCTGGGCCTAGTAGAAGCCTCACGGAGCATCAGGTGCCTCCCCTAACCGCATTACCACCAAAAGGCCCAGAAAGATAACCCGAACAGAGGAGGAATCACTAGCCCTCATTTGCGAAGCCAGCCAAATCCTCAGCACACCACCCAATGCAGAAGAGGCGTATGGAACCTATATGGCCCCAAGATTGCTGGAACTAGAAAAGGGGCAACGCCTCCTCTGTGAGAGTCTGATTTTTCAAGCGTATCAGAAGGGCTTGAGAGGGGAGCTTACTGCAAAAACATATATAGCAGATGAAGCCACTTCTCCTGCTATTCCTCCTCCTACTCCTGCCCCAAGTACACCACCAGAGGCACAGCCACCAAGGAAGGCTGCAGAGAAGTGTGGAGGGAAGGCTGCAGGGCAGCGTGCAGGGAAGGCTCCACGGAAGAGTTGAAAGTGATTGTCTGGCTTCTGTCTAGTCTGACTTCTGACTGTGCTCCCTGTGCTCCCTAGTCGCAAGATACTAATTTTATTGTCCTCTAACTTGATGTGTGTCCTGGGGGACAAAAGGCTTCACACATTCCAAAAGTGTCTCCAGTGTTGCCTTCCTCATTTCTGTTTTGACCAAAATAAATGGATATTTTCGTTACCTTACATTATTGACTATGTGTTTTGATTCAAAAAGGACATTTGGTATGTGAGTAGGCAGGTACAGGTCAAAAAGAATATATGTGGGTTATTTAAAAAAGGCTAAATCATTTTGCAATTCAAGTGCAAAGTGCTATTGCAAAGTGCACTTGATAAATTGCACTGCAAGTGCACTTGTTGGAAGTGCAGTCGCTGTAAATCTGAGGTCAAGCTCTGAAATGGGGGGAAGCTCTGCTGATTTTATCATACAATCATGTGCAAGAGATTTTTTTTTTTGGGGGGGTTCCTTGCATGTGCACCTCGGATCCACAGCGAATGCGATCTTTCAGGGCAATTCCAAGTACAATTTGCACTTGTAGTGAAAAATGATTTTGCCTTTTTAAAATAACCCCCCTATGTCTAATTAACAAGGGACACCAACCTCATTAAGGTTCATTAAAACAATAAAAATTATTAAGGTTATTGTAGTAACTTGAAACTCAAAATCCATAAACAAAAAAATTTAAAAAAAAAACATTTTGTATAATTTAGCACACATTGTAAAATCTATATTGTTGAAATCTGTAAAAAATAAAGATGAGTCCAAAAAAAATTGCTACTTTATAGTTCTGGAGATCTGGCTTTTAAAAAATATCATATTAGTTATGGCATGAGGATAAATCATGAAGAAAGTAGTTTGTGAGAACTCTGTGTGAATATAAGCAGCAAAACAACTTCCTTCTTCTCGCATTATAAAGAAAAAAAGAATGCGCTGTATTAAAAGATCACAGAAGAGGTTTGTGCTAGCTTCAATACAAAGGCTAGTTTTACCAGACCGAGCGCTTCCATCTTGTACTTGCTTCAGAGCATGCGTCAGTTTGGGTTCGTTGGACTAGCACACAGACGAACGGTTTGTACGCTAGAAAGCAGAGTCCGTCGGAAAGATTTGAGACATGTTTCAAATCTAGGTCTGTCAAATTTTTGAGAAAACAAAGTCCGCTGGAGCCCACACACGATCGAACTGTCCGACGAAATCCAGTACACCGGACCAAGTATGCCGTAAAGTCCAATCATGTGTACGCGGCATAAGAAACAATAACACATCGTCAGTGTATAGGCTGAGCTTGAATTCCTCATCCCTCTTATGCCGCGCACACACGAGCGTACTTTACAGCAGACTTGGTCCGGTGGACCGGAGTCCGTCGGACAATTTGATCGTGTGCGGGCTCCAGCTGACTTTTTTCCCCAAAAGTTTGATGGACCTAGAAATGAAACATGTTTCAAATCTTTCTGACGGACTCGGCTTTCTAGCGTACAAACCGTTCGTCTGTGTGCTAGTCCGACGGACCAAAACTGACGCATGCTCTGAAGTAGGGATGAGCTTCGTGTTCAAGTCGAGCCCATGTTCGACTTGAACATCTTCTGTTCAATCGTTCGCCGAATTGCGAACGATATGGGCCATTCGCACCAAATTTGTGTGGCGCGTCACGGCCCATAATTCACTGCGGCATCGCAGTGCATTGCTGGCTGATGATTGGCCAAGCATGCACTATAACCCGCATGCTTGGCCAATCACAACTCCGTCTGTAGAGAGAGCTGTAATTGGCCAAAGCCAGGATGGCTTTGGCCAATTATGGCTCAGGGGGTTTAGTACACACCCCACACTATATAAGGCACGGCGGCCCTGTGTAGTGTGTTCCGGCATTGAGAGACAGAAACAGAGAGACAGTGTCATTTGATTAAAGTTAGATAGATTAGGTAGGACAGTCAGTCAGTTAGCTGCACTTACAGTGTGCATCCCAGGTGTTGTGTATATATATATATATATATATATATATATATATATATATATATATATATACACTGTATTCAGTTTAGCTAGATCCGTTCCTGTTATCTTCCTACTGACAGGCAGGCTTGTCTTGTTACAGTATTTACAGCTACCTTAAGAAAATTGCTGGTGTTCTTTTGATCCTATTAGTACCACAGTCAGGCAGCTAGACTATTTACAGTTAGTGTAGTGCGTCCTCCTCACAGTGTTCAGCTAAAGCTACAAGTTAGTTTAGTGTGACCTCTGCACAGTGTTCAGCTAAAGCTACAAGTTAGTGTAGTGTGACCTCTGCACAGTGTTCAACTAAAGCTACAAGTTAGTGTAGTGCGTCCTCCTCACAGGGTTCAGATAAAGCTATAAGTTAGTGTAGTGCACAGTGTTCAGCTAAAGCTACAAGTTAGTGTAGTCCGTCCTCCTCACAGTGTTCAGCTAAAGCTACAAGTTAGTGTAGTGCGTCCTCCTCACAGTGTTCAGCTAAAGCTACAAGTTAGTGTAGTGTGACCTCTGCACAGTGTT
This sequence comes from Aquarana catesbeiana, assembly GCF_042186555.1. Classification (NCBI taxonomy): domain Eukaryota; kingdom Metazoa; phylum Chordata; class Amphibia; order Anura; family Ranidae; genus Aquarana; species Aquarana catesbeiana. The sequence goes on along the minus strand of NC_133327.1, from coordinate 426,618,043 downwards.
CAGCTAGTGTAGTGCGTCCTCCTCACAGGGTTCAGATAAAGCTAGAAGTTAGTGCAGTGAACAGTGTTCAGCTAAAGCTACAAGTTAGTGTAGTGCGTCCTCATCACAGTGTTCAGCTAAAGCAAAAAAAAGTTAGTGTAGTGCAACCTCTGCACAGTGTTCAGCTAAAGCTACAAGTTAGTGTAGTGTGTCCTCTGAACAGTGTTCAGCTAAAGCTACAAGTTAGTGTAGTGCACAGTGTTCAGCTAAAGCTACAAGTTAGTGTAGTGCATCCTCCTCACAGTGTTCAGCTAAAGCTACAAGTTAGCATAGTGCGACCTCTGCACGGTGTTCAGCTAAAGCTACAAGTTAGTGTAGTGCATCCTCTGAACAGTGTTCAGCTAAAGCTACAAGTTAGTGTAGTGCACAGTGTTCAGCTAAAGCTACAAGTTAGTGTAGTGCATCCTCCTCACAGTGTTCAGCTAAAGCTACAAGTTAGTGTAGTGAGTCCTCTGAACAGTGTTCAGCTAAAGCTACAAGTTAGTGTAATGCGTCCTCTGAGCAGTGTTCAGCTGAAGCTACAAGTTAGTGTAGTGCGACCTCTGCACAGTGTTCAGCTAAAGCTATCTGTAGAAGGCTGGTGGTGTTTTCCTGATCCTATCACTACAGCAGGCAGCTACATTATTTACATGTTAGTGTAGTGCGACCTCCTCACAGTGTTCAGCTAAAGCTACCTGTAGAAGGTTGGTGGTGTTTTCCTGATCCTATCACTACCGCAGGCAGCTACATTATTTTAACATTAGTGTAGTGCGTCCTCTGCACAGTGTTCAGCTAAAGCTATCTGTAGAAGGTTGGTGGTGATTTCCTGATCCTATCACTACCGCAGGCAGCTACATTATTTACACGTTAGTGTAGTGCGACCTCTGCACAGTGTTCAGCTAAAATTACCTGTAGAAGGTTGGTGGTGTTTTCCTGATCCTATCACTACCGCAGGCAACTACATTATTTACACGTTAGTATAGTGCGACCTCTGCACAGTGTTCAGCTAAAGCTACCTGTAGAAGGTTGGTGGTGTTCTCCTGATCCTATCACTACCGCAGGCAGCTACATTATTTTAACATTAGTGTAGTGCGTCCTCTGCACAGTGTTCAGCTAAAGCTATCTGTAGAATGTTGGTGGTGATTTCCTGATCCTATCACTACCGCAGGCAGCTACATTATTTACACGTTAGTGTAGTGCGACCTATGCACAGTGTTCAGCTAAAATTACCTGTAGAAGGTTGGTGGTGTTTTCCTGATCCTATCACTACCGCAGGCAACTACATTATTTACACGTTAGTGTAGTGTGACCTCTGCACAGTGTTCAGCTAAAGCTACCTGTAGAAGGTTGGTGGTGTTCTCCTGATCCTATCACTACCGCAGGCAGCTACATTATTTTCCTGCTCTCCAACTAGAGTATCTGTGAGGGGTTCCAGTGTTGTGGCACCAGCACCAGTGCCTAAGGCCCAATTTTTCAGCCCCTGTTCAACAGGGACATGTAATTAGAATTCTTGATCTAATATTTCACAGCAGGGCTGTTTCTGCGTCCCACCAAGAGTATCTGTGAGGACTTACAGTGTTGTGGCACCAGCAACACCACCACCACCAAAGGCCCAATTTTTCTGCCCCTGTTCAACAGGTGAATGTAATTAGAATTCTTGATCTAATATTTCACAGCAGGGCCCTGTGAGGGCTTACAGTGTTGTGGCCACAACATCACCTAAGGCCCAAATTTCTGCTGAGTATATAGGGCAGGCCCCTACTTTCAAACATCTAACTTACAAATGACTCCTACTTGCAAACGGAAGGAGACAACAGGAAGTGAGATGAAATCTACCCCTAGGAAGAGAAATTCTCTCCTGTAAGAGTTAATATGGGAAAAACTTTTTTCTTTTCCACTGATGCTTTATCACCAATCCTTGTTTCACAAAAAACCCCACATTTTCAAAAAACATTTTGTCATTGGGACAAAAAGTGAGGTAAAATCTTCTGAAGAGGAGCACAGACAGCAAAACAAATGTCACAGGGGTGATAACCCTTCCCTAGGTTCTCCAAAAAGCTTAAAATAGATTTTTTGGCTGAAGCTAAACACGTTAAAAATGTACCAGTTCAAAATTACAAACAGATTCTACTTAACAACAAACCTACAGTCCCTGTCTTGTTTGCACCGCCTGTATACTGCTATTCAGAGTATATAGGGCCTGGGGGCCCCACACCTTTCCTTTTTTAATTTGGGTGCGGGGTACCCCTTAATATCCATACAAGACCCAAAGGGCCTGGTAATGGACTTGGGGGTACCCATGCCATTTGTCTCACTGATTTTCATCCATATTGCCAGGACCCAACATTACATTAAATTCCGCAAGCAGTTTTAAATTACTTTTTTTCCTTTAAAAATTACATTTTGTGCAGGGACTGTTCTAAGCACAGGAAACATGCGCCACTTTACAGGCATACTATAGACACCCCCCAGGTAAAGGAATATTTCACAGTTTTTTTACTTTAAGCATCATTAAAATCACTGCTCCCGAAAAAAAAGGACGTTTTTAAAACTTTTTTTTGCATTGATACATGTCCCCTGGGGCAGGACCCGGGTCCCCAAACCCTTTTTAGGACAATACCAAGCAAATTAGCCTTTAAAATGAGCACTTTTGATTTTGAACGTTCGAGTCCCATAGACGTCAATGGGGTTCTAACGTTCATGCAAATTTTCGGTCCGTTCGCAGGTTCTGGTGCGAACCGAACCGGGGGTGTTCGGCTCATCCCTACTCTGAAGCAAGTACCAGACGGAAGCGCTCGGTCTGGTAAAACTAGCCTTCGTATTGAAGCTAGCACATTCCTCTTCTGTGATCTTTTAATACAGCGCATTCTTTTTTGCTTTATAATGCGAGAAGAATGAAGTTGTTTTGCTGCTTATATTCACACAGAGTTCTCACAAACTACTTTCTTTATTAGTTATCCTCATGTCATGATGAATATTATAGTTTTTAAAAGCCAGATCTCCAGAAATAATCTTGAACATTATTTATTTGACTCATCTTTTGTACTTTTATATTTCATCAATATCTATTTTCCAATTTGTGATGAATTCTCAAAAATCTATTGATTTAAATGTTTAATTTTTTTTATGGAGTTTCAAGTTACCACAATAACCTTATTATTTTGTATTGTTAATGAACCTTAATGAGGTTGGTGTCCCTTGTTAATTTGACATAGGGGGGTTATTTTCAAAAGGCAAATTCATTTAGCACTACAAGTGCAAAGTGCACTTGAAATTGCACTGAAAGAGCACTTGAAAGTGCAGTCGCTGTGGATCTGAGGGGCACATGCAAGGAAACAAAAAATAAATCATTTTATCTTGCACATGATTGGATGATGTGGGCGGCACAGTGGTGTAGTGGGTATCACTCTCGCCTAGCAGTAAGAAGGGTCACTGGTTCGAATGCCAACCATGACACTACCTGCCTGGAGTTTGCATGTTCTCCCTGTGCCTGCGCAGGTTTCCTCCGGGTACTCCGGTTTCCTCCCACACTCCATGCTGGTAGGTTAATTGGATCCTGTCTAAATTGTCCCTAGTATGTATGAATGTGAGTTAGGGACCTTAGATTGTAAGCTCCTTGAGGGTAGGGACTGATGTGAATGTACAATGTATATGTAAAGCGATGCGTAAATTGATGGCGCTATATAAGTACCTGAAATAAATAAAAAATTAAATAAATAAATGATAAAATTAGCAGATCTTCCCCTTAGATTCACAGCGACTGCACTTCCAACAGGTGTACTTGCAGTGCAATTTATATAGTGTACTTTGTACTTGAATTGCAAAATGATTTTGCCTTTTGTAAATAACCCCCCTAGTCTTTTTGACAGGTCCCTGCCTACTCCCAACCAAAATGTCCTTTTTGAATAAAAACACGTAGTAAATAATTTAAGGTAAATAAAATATCCATTTATTCTGGGAAAAACATAAATGAGGAAGGCAACACTGAAGACACTTTTGGAATTTGTGAACCCTTTTGTCCCCCCAGGACACACATCAAGTGAGTGGAAAACAAAATTGGGATCTTGCGAATAGGGAGCACAATCTGCGTCTTCTGTCAGACCAGACTGAAGCCAGGCAATGACTTTCGACTTTTCCGTGGAGCCTTCCCTGCACGCTGCCCTGCAGCGTTCCCTCCACGCTTCTCTGCAGCCTTCCTTGGAGGCTGTGCCTCTGTTGGTGTACTTGTGACAGGAGGAGGAGGAGGAGGAGCAGGAGGAGGGGCTTCATCTGAAATATGGCTTGTTGGAGTAAGCTCCCCTCTCAACTCCTTCTGAAAGACCTGAAAAATAATCCCCTCACAGAGGAGGCATTGCCCCTTCTCAAGTTCCACCAACCTGGTGGCCATATAAGTTCCATAGGCCTCTTCAGCATTGGGGGGGTACTGAGTATTTGGCTGGCTTCCCGAATGAGGGCTAGTGATTCCTCCTCTGTTCAGCTCATCTTCCTGCGCCTATTGGTGGTAATGCAGAGGGGAGGCACCTGACATTTGGTGAGGCTTCTGCTGGGCCCAGCCACCTCCTGCCTACCACTGGGAATGGCATCCTCCTCTCTCCCACTGGGCAAGGCCTCCTCCTCTATACCACTGGGCATGGCCTCCTCCTGGCTGAGCTCATCTTGTGTATAAAAAAAGGGACATAGTTGTAATTTTTGCTTCCTCAATCACACACAATTTTCTGCTCATGCCTTGCAAATATAATTCTAAACAAATATAAAAGGCTATAATTTTTACCCCACCATTATTCTAGCTGTTCACCAATCTTTGAAGTGCATTTTTGGCCACTACTGTCTAGTGATATGTATACATAATAATAATTGTGATTAAATCATTGAATTTTAAACAATTAAAACATTTTATAGTTTACATCATTAATATTTACACAATCCAAAATTCACAAAAAAGTATACCTGGCTGAAGCTGGGCGCATCCACTTCATCAAGGATGAAAGGGCCTGGTTCTTCCTGAGATGCCTCAGCTGGAGTGGAGGGAAGGGTGGAGGTGGAGGGAAGGCTGGAGGGAAGGGGGGAGGGAAGGGTGGAGGGAAGAGTCGAAAGTGATTGCCTTGCTTCTGTCTAGTCATCCAGAAATCTCAGTTTTGGATAGTACCACAGCTTGACAAATTCCAGAAGTCTCCCCAGTGTTGCCTTCCTTGCATGTCTAATGAAATACAATGGGTGCTTGACCTCCCACAGGTTTCTGTTCTCTTGATACAGATGAATAAAATGAGACAAAAATTCCTCCTCCTTAAAGGGATTCATTTTTGCTGAAAGACAAGACACAAGATAAAAACTGTAATGTCAGTCCAAACTCCCAGTATTATTTTTATCAGAAAATAGGGTACATACACACACACACCAAACACATACACAAAACACACACCCACGTTTAAATCTTACCTTCGTTTATGACGCTCGCTACTTCCGTTCGGACATACGTAGGCCAGCATAATAGCTTTATATACACTGTGCATGTGTCATGCTACGCCAGCGTCGCCCGCCCCTGACGTTCTTTTGGACAATTTTTCCCCGCCCCTTCACTCTTCGTTGCGCAGTGGGAGTATATAGAGAAAGATGGCGGAGAGATTATCTGAAACTAGTGCGGAGGAAATCCCGGAGCCACAACCATCCAGATCCAGGAGGAGATATAAGGCCACCAACATGGCCTTTGAAGAGATGGTGGAGATGGTGTCCATATTGAGAAGGGAGGCCTATGATGCCAAAAAAGGACTGTACACCCGATCCAATATGCAGAAGGACAAAATAATGTCCTCAGTTGTCACTGCTATTGATGAAAAATTTGGCATTAAACGGGATAAAGAACAATTGAGGAAGCGGTGGTCTGACCTAAAAACTAGGGAGCCTGAACAATATTGGCGAATCAAGAAGGTGCTTAAAAAAAGTAAGTACTTGTTGTGTGTTCCTATTGAGATACTTAACTTGCATGCTGATCCATATGCTTTTCATTTATACAGCATCGTTCGTAAAGACCGTTCTTTTTAAAATACATATGATAATAATAAAATAGCGTTTGTTTTGCAAGAAATATGATGGTACAGGGTTGTCATATTAAAATAATTTTTGGATATTGTGTAGATGTGTTTAAAACTAGAATGCTTATTAAAAAATTATTCAGTGTAATGTAAGGACAGGACACAGCATCTATTTCCACATCTGGACTCACGAGCACTAGTGTACTCTGTGACACCACAGAACATTTTGGAGGGTAATCCACACAGGGGCTCCAGGGGATACTTGAGGTTTCTCCATCTGTGAAACTTGCATCAAAATGTGAAGTTTTTGTCAGTTTTGTTCAAAGTGAATTTGAATCCTGTCTTCAAAAATGTTTTGGTAACAAACAGACAATTGTCCGCCACTTCAAAGCAAGGTTTCATATTCCTATTTCTGGACTGAAATATCACTGTGTTTTAAGTATACCTTTTGTTTCATTTTCATAGGTTAGAAAAGACTCAGACAACAGTCCAAGGATCCCAGGACCCCCCCTCCAAGTCACCAACCTGAAGCAGGAATTACCCCAAGCCCGAGCCCAAGACCACGCCCACCCGACGATCTTGAGGAAGGAGAGTTGGAGGAAGTGTGCGAGATTTGCACCCCACCAAGTGAGTGACTGACACCCCAGCTTAAGGTAATCTATTTAGGCGTGCATATTTCTTAACACATTTTTCTCCACAAATTTTAGGTGATGTTTTGGTTGTGGAAGGCCAAGTGGCAGAGCCATTTAGCACAGACAGTGCACAAAGACTGATTGGGCAGATAATGGTGTGGAATGGCCAAATTAACAGCATGAGAAATCTGCTGGACAGCATGCAACAGGAAATGAAGAACATGATTGATGTTTTGAGCAGAATCTAATCACTTTTTGCCTAAAAACATCAATCATGTTCTTCATTTCATTGTAAAATTTTTGAATTTTAGAATTTTTAAAGTTTTTTGAAATAGTAATATCAAAATTTAGCAGATGCTCACGGTGTGTCATCATGAGCTATCTGCCATCAGGGGATCTCAATGTACCTGTTTTGTGTTTGCAACCCCTTCCTCATAATAATGTTAGTTTGTGAGAGGAAAAAAGGATTGCACACACAAAACATGTCCATTGCTTCCCCATGATGGGAGATAGCACACGTTGACTTTAACCATTTGGACTCACAATTTGTGTGCATCTGCTAAATTTTGCTTTTACATGGGTGACATCACCAGCACAGTTTTTGACATGTTGAACTTTGTAAGTTCCTGTTTTGTTTTTTTATTATGTGTGAAAAAACTCTTTTGGCAATCAAAAATTTGTAAAGAAAAAAATATTTTTGGATAAATATGCCTAAAATAACCCCAAAAAAACAAATATTTATATTGTTAAAAAACAAATAAAATAAAGAAACACGTTTAAAAAAAAAGCACCTTTCAATGAGCGCACAGTAAAATGTTTTTAATACTACAATGTGTGTGGCTTATTATTTATCAATACCAGTTTCTTAATTTTTTGGGTGTTTACAGTGACAAAGGGCCTTATTGACTAAAGGGAAATGCACTTGCCACTACAAGTGCACTAGGAGACAGCCAAAAATACATGCAAACAAGAATAAAAACAAGAGATTTGATCCAAAATACATTTTTTTTATTTTGTAAAAGTTTAAAGATGTTCTGGCATTGCAATGGCCCCCCGACCATTAAAATAATTGACATATCTGTCCCGCACTTGATGGGCGGTTTGGGGGGCCAAGCCAGTACGGCCAGTATCCAGGCCTGTGAGTAGAGATTCGCCACTAAGTCCGGCCTATGGAGAATGCAGCAAGCCATTATGATATGATTGATTTTATATTCCGCCAGATTTATGGCCAAGAGGAACAAACGGAACCGGCTGGCCAGAATCCCGAAGGCATTCACCACAACTCTTCTTGCTCTGGCCAGCCAGTAATTAAAAACCCTCCTTTCAGGGGTGAGGAACCTTTGGGGGAACGGCCTCATCAAGCTCTCGCCAAGAGCAAACACTTCATCTGCGATGAAAACTGAGGGGAGTCCATCAACGTTCTGGTCATCAGGTGGCAATCCCAGGCCACCAGTCTGGAGACGTTGGCACAACTTGGTCTGTGCAAAGACTCCTCCATCCGACATCCGGCCGTTCTTCCCCACGGTCACGAACATAAAATCCAATTGTGCCGAGACCACCGCCATCAGTACTACACTATTAAACCCCTTATAGTTAAAGTAGTAAGACCCCGAATGGGGTGGTGGCACAATGCGGACATGCTTCCCATCAATCGCCCCCCACACAGTTGGGAAAGTCCCAACGGTCAGTGAACTGGGAGGCCACAGTCTGCCATTCCTGTGGGATGGAAGGAAACTGTGGAGTCAAACAAGAAAAAAAATATTTAAAAAAGTACTTTAAAACATAACTTTGCTAGCAGATTACACAAAAACATTCTTGAACAACAGCAGTCTAACATTTTTTTAATGTATTATTTCTAAAAATCATTTGGAGACATTTAAGGAGGTGGGGTTCTAATTTAGTAGAAGACTACACATGACATTTGGAGACATTTGTGGGGGTGGGGGACCATATACAAACCTCACAAGCACAAACTGAACCTCAGAAAATGATTGAAATAAGCTGAAGTGTGAAAAGCGCGAATCGTCTCTAACCAAACTATTACTAACACGAGATAAACACGAGATTAGCAGAAGGAGCCCAAAGGGTGGCATAATGGGGCTTGAACTTCCTTTTTCTAGTCCCGTCGTACATGCTGTACGTCACGTTCAAAACCATCAGACTTTTGGAGTGATCGTGTCTGGCGCACCTACGCTACAAAGTCCGTTGGAAAGATCGTTGGACCAAGTCTGCCGTAAAGTCCGCTCGTGTGTACACGGCATTACAATAACTCTTAACAATTTGCCTAATAGTATAGGCAAGGGGTTTGATGGGTAAGGCGAAAAGAAGGGATGAAGGGGGGCACCCTTGCCTGGTATAAATATCTAAACCATTAAGCGCTGCACAAACTGTTGGCGCTATATAAATCCTGTATAATAATATATGTAAATCCTGTATAATAATCCTCAGTGCCTTAGATCATCTCATGTAGGAGTAGGGGGTCATGTACGGGGAGGCAATTCGAAAAATCCACCAAAGTGAAAAGTACAAACAATAACCATGTAAACGTCACTCTAACTGGACATGTGCTGAACATAAACATTTGGTTAGTTTTGTTTCGTTATTTACATAAATTTGTTTTGTTAATTTTTTTTTCGGAATCTGTTTAGGTTATTCTAATTCAAATCAATTTGTGTTCAAATTGATCGAATTTGGAAAATTTTAATGGATTTGAATTTGAATCAAATTCCATTCAAATTGGTTATATGGTTAAATGGTTATATTGTTATATACTTTCTATTCTATTTTATTGCTTTCTATTGTTTATTTTATTCTATTATTTTCTATTTTATTATTATTATTATTTTTTATTATTCTATTCTATTCGAATGCAAGTTTAATCTGTTTGAAATTTGAATTTCGGAAAATGGTTATGTTCTTTACATTCCATTTTTTTTCTTTTCTTTTCTATTCTATTCTAGTCAATTCTCTTCTTTTAGTTTCTATTCTATTCTAATCTATTTTATTCTATTCAAATTCAAATTTGAATTTTGGGAAATGGTTATAGCTTTCTAATCTATTCTATTTTTTTAAATTATATTATATTCTTTTATTTTCTATTCTATTATTTTCTATTTTATTTTAATTTGAATTTATTATATTCGAAATTCAAATTTTGGAAGAAGGTTATATTCTTTCTTGTATTTTCTATTATATTCTATTATTTTCTATTATTATTATACAGGATTTATATAGCGCCGACAGTTTACGCAGCGCTTTACAACATTAGGGCAGACAGTACAATTACAATACAATTCAATACAGGAGGAATCAGAGAGCCCTGTTCATTAGAGCTTACAATCTAGGAGGGAGGGTCAAGTTATACAAAAGGGTAATAGCTGTGGGGGATGAGCTAATGGAGAAAATAGTGCAGTTGTTAGATGGAGGCAGGATAGGCTTCTCCGAAGAGGAAAGTTTTCAGGGATCGCCTAAAAGTGGATACATTTGGAGACAGTCTGACAGATTGGGGTAGGGAATTCCAGAGGTTGGGCGAGGCTCGGGAGAAGTCTTGGAGGCGGATATGGGAGGAGGTGACGAGGGAGCTAGAGAGCAGGAGGTCTTGGGAGGAATGGCAATTAGGTTGGTATTTTGAGACTAGGCTAGTGATGCAGCTGGGGGCAGAGTTGTGAATGGCTTTGTAATTTATTGTTAGTATTTTAAATTTAATTTGTTGGGCGAGTGGCAGCCAATGGAGGGATTGGCAGAGATGGGTAGCAGACACTGAGCGGTTTGTAAGGTGGATGAGTCTGGCAGCAGCATTCATGATGGACTGAAGGGGGATAGTCTATTTAAAGGTAAGCCAATCAGGAGGGAGTTGCAGTAGTCAAGGTGAGAGATAACCAGGGAATGAATCAGGAGCTTTGTGGTTTCATTGGTTAGAAAGGAGTTTAGGGATGTTGCGAAGGTTGAGGCGGCAAGCTTTGGAAAGTGATTGGATGTGGGGCCGAAAGGAGAGTTCAGAATCCAGGATAACATCTAGCACCCTGACATGTGGGGATGGGGATGGGTGGATGGTTGTGCCATTGCTCTTGACAGATAAGTCAGGGGAATAGGCACGTGGGGGAGGAAATATTATAAGCTCAGTTTTGGACAAGTTGAGTTTGAGGAAGTGGTGTGACATCCACACAGATATGTCGGTTAGTAAGTTAGTGATGCGTGAGAAGACTGATGGAGTGAGTTGAGGGGTGGAGAGATAGATTTGTGTGTCGTCAGCATAGAAATGATATTGAAAGCCATGAGAGACCTAAATGTATCTGTTTTGTAATTATCTGAACCCTCATTTAAAAGAAACCAAGAACTGTGCATTCTACAGTTATATCTTTGTACAGTGTTGCCAGTCCTTCCACATTCACCTGTAGATTACAGAACAGAAGTGATGAGAGGGGGAGGTGTTTTGTAGAGAATGAAAAGAGGGGAAGGTGTTCTTTAGCCCTAAAACATTTCCTGCCCTAAGGTGTCAACGTTTCTCCTTCATGGATATGGTACAGTAAATGAGAGTTGTTATGCTAGGACTGGAGGTAATTTGTGCAGGATCATCAGGTAAAAATAAAGGAAATATTAAACTAGACCATAGAGCAGGGCAAGGTGGAGGGTTCACTCTCCTCTTCTTTAGGGCACAGCACAGTATATTCTTTCATACAAAGTGGAAGTTTAATGTCTGGTCGAAAAAATCCTGGAAGAGAATAAAATAGAGAGGTATTTTGACACATCAATCCCTAAATGACTAAATATTGTTTCAGTGGGCTATATGTTACACAGGTGGTCTTGGATAGGGTTAATATGTGCAAAAAAACAAGTATTATTGGTAAGGTAGCTATAACACTAAAATGTATTTCAAAGATACAATATAATAACAGCATACCCCTGTATTTATCAGTGGTATTAGCGCAAACACAATTTAGACAGAAAGAGAATATACTGCAAAAGGAATTTCCCTTCTAAATATTTACAAATAATCTATACATAAATATTTTACTGTGTATTTGTAGTATATCATAACTGAAATTCCTCTGTTAATGTAATGAGATTTTGGGAATTTATTGAATTCCTAGCATATGTTATGTGTTTCTTAGAATGGCAAGGTTTAATTTATTACATAAGTGTTAAAAAGGCTAGAAAGGTTATAGCAGTGGGCTGTACTTCTGTTTTAAAGGGAATGCAAAGTCTTTTCTTTTTTTTTCATATAGAAAAGTGTAAAATTTCATGTAAACAATATTTTCAGTCTGTGTTAATCTTTAAAAAAAAAAACTTGTTTCTGTGCATACTGTAGATTGCATGTACAATCATTTTTCCTCATTACATATTGAATCAGCCCATAAATGATTCATTTTTTTATTCAGCCCGCTGGTTAAATGGAAAAAAATGACCTGATTCCCCCATCCACACATTTGAGGTGGATTGGGGAATCCTCCCTGTTGAGCCTTTGTATTCTGACAGCGGGAAGTCTTCCCTTCTGTCAGAATACACTGATCAGTGCTGCTGGCTATAGCTGGTGGTGCTGATCAACTGACAAAGGTCCAACAGGGTGGTTGTACAGAAATTGTTCAGTAGATCAGCTTTTGTACAACCATCCAGCCCATATATGGATCAAAATTCAGCCAGTCCATGCTAAACTTGTTGAATTTCTTTCCATGAATGGCTGGCTTTAGGCTCAGCTTGCAGCTTTACCAATCTAATCATAAATACTGCTGCACTTACAATACAATATAAAAGTATATAGCATTATGTGTAAGACAAGATTTCTGTGAAAAAAATCCTGTGAAAAAATAAATGCCTGTGAAAAAAATATTTTCACACTATAAACAATTGTGACTTAAAGCATAAAGTGACTTCCAAAAATTAATATTGCATAAATATTGTAACTTAGTCAGGGAAATTCAAAACAGCCCTAACAGCACTTTTCTGGTGGTAGTTCCCTTAAAGTGGTTTTAAGCTCCCATACATGAATTGTATCTCTAGGTAAGCCTATAATAAAGCTTACCTATAGGTACTGTAAATATCTCCTAAACAGTGCATGTTTAGGAGATATTTACTGTATATGCAGCCGATGACGTCATCGGCATATGCGCTCTGAAGGAACAGCTACCTGTGCTGTTCCTTCAGAGCCCTGTGTCGCAACTGGTGGCTCCCAGGCTCGAGCGGCTCCGGCCAGTCACACAGCTGGAGTCCGCGGAACCGGAAGAAAGACGGGTGAAGATGGATGCGCCTTCTAGGCATCGCGGCGACAACGCAATTTCTTTCTCATAGCCGGCACAGCTGGGATATGTGGACATTGGTTACGGCAGTGCACGCACACACTGTGACAACGTGATACTGGCGGTGGTCCGCGTGCGTGTGGGACATATTTATAGCACTTCCCCAGACACAGTTCTTCCTACCACATATTTGCCCTTCACAGTAACTCCCTGCGCTTATGCACACACTCTAGGTAATTACCATGTTATCCTTTCACAATGCCTCTTTCAATGAGTCACTTTTTAATTTTGATGCCTTGGTTATTGGTCACAGTGTTCTCTGCACACTCTTCTTTCATTCCTGTCTCCCTGGTTTGGGGCTCACTACTATAACTTCACCTGTACATGGTTTCATTGTCACCACTAGGGATGAGCCGAACACCCCCCTGTTCGGTTTGCACCAGAACATGCGAACAGGAAAAAAGTTTGTTCGAACGCGCGAACACCGTTAAAGTCTATGGGACACGAACATGAATAATCAAAAGTGCTAATTTAAAGGCTTATATGCAAGTTATTGTCATAAAAAGTGTTTGGGGACCTGGGTCCTGCCCCAGGGGACAAGGATCAATGCAAAAAAAAGTTTTAAAAACGGCCGTTTTTTCAGGAGCAGTGATTTTAATAATTCAGTGATTTTAATAATAGCCCCCCAAAACACCTTGTCCCCATGTTGATGAGGACAAGGGCCTCATCCCCACAACCCTGGCCGGTGGTTGTGGGGGTCTGCGGGCAGGGGGCTTATCGGAATCTGGAAGCCCCCTTTAACAAGGGGACCCCCAGATCCCGCCCCCGCTGTGTGAAATGGTAAGAAGGTACTTGTACCCCTTACCATTTCACTAAAAAACTGTCAAAAATGTTAAAAATGACAAGAGACAGTTTTTGACAATTCCTTTATTTAAATGCTTCTTCTTTCTTCTTTCTTCTATCTTCCTTCATCTTCTTCTTCTTCTTCTTCTGGTTCTTCTGGCTCTTCTGGTTCTTCCTCCGGTGTTCTCGTCCAGCATCTCCTCTGTGGCGTCTTCTATCTTCTTCTCCTCGGGCCGCTCCGCACCCATGGCATGGGGAGAGGCTCCCGCTCTTCTCTTCATCTTCTTCTCTTCTTCATCTTCTTCTCTTCTTCTCTTCTCCATCTTCTTCTCTGGGCCGCTCCGCATCCATGCTGCCATGGAGGGAGGCTTCCACTGTGTGACGCGTCTCCTCTTTTGACGGTTCTTAAATAACGGGGGGCGGTGCCACCCGGTGACCCCGCCCTCCTCTGACGCACGGTGACTTCCACGGGGAATTCCCGTCATGTCCTGTGCATCAGAGGGGGGAAGGGTCACTGGGTGGCCCCGCCCCCCCTTATTTAAGAACCGTCAGAAGAGGAGACACGTCACAAAGTGGGAGCCTCCCTCCATGCCAGCATGGATGTGGAGCGGCCCGGAGAAGAAGATGAAGAAGAGAAGAGGAGAAGAAGAGAAGAAGATGAAGAGAAGAGCGGGAGCCTCCCCCCATGCCATGGGTGCGGAGCGGCCAAGGAGAAGAAGATAGAAGACGCCGCGGAGGAGATGCTGGATGAGAACACCGGAGGAAGAACCAGAAGAGCCAGAAGAACCAGAAGAAGAAGAAGAAGATGAAGGAAGATAGAAAAAAGAAGAAAGAAGAAGCATTTAAATAAAGGAATTGTCAAAAACTGTCTCTTGTCATTTTTAACATTTTTGACAGTTTTTAGTGAAATGGTAGGGGTACAAGTACCCCCTTACCATTTCACACAGGGGGGGGCGGGATCTGGGGGTCCCCTTGTTAAAGGGGGCTTCCAGATTCCGATAAGCCCCCCACCTGCAGACCCCCACAACCACCGGCCAGGGTTGTGGGGATGAGGCCCTTGTCCTCATCAACATGGGCACAAGGTGTTTTGGGGGGCTACCCCAAAGCACCCTCCCAATGTTGAGCGCTCTCTCGTCCCCCCTCTTTTCCTGCGGCCTGCCAGGTTGCAAGCTCAGATAAGGGTCTGGTATGGATTTTTGGGGGGACCCCACACCGTTTTTTTTTTAATTTTGGCACGGGGTTCCCCTTAAAATCCACACCAGACCTGAAGGGTCTGGTATGGAATTTAGGGGGACCCCCACGTCATTTTTTTTTTAAATTTTGGCCGGGGTTCCCCTTAATATCCATACCAGACCTGAAGGGCCTGACATGGAATTTAGGGGGACCCCCACATCATTTCTTTTTTTAATTTTGGTTCGGGGTTCCCCTGTGGGGAATTCCCACGCCGTTTTTATCAATGAACTTTTATGTGTATTGTCGGACCGGCAATGCAATAGCCGCAAGTAGTTTTAAATGACTTTTTTCCTTTAAAATGTAATTTTGCTGTCAGACTGTTCTAAACATGGGAAACATGCGCCCCTTTACAGGCATACTATAGACACCCCCCAGCTACGAAATTTAAAGGGATATTACACTTTTATTGTTTGACTTTAAGCATTAATAAAATCACTGCTCCTGAAAAAACAGACGTTTTTAAAACTTTTTTTTGCATTGATCCTTGTCCACTGGGGCAGGACCCAGGTCCCCAAACACTTTTTATGACAATAACTTGCATATAAGCCTTTAAAATTAGCACTTTTGATTATTCATGTTCGTGTCCCATAGACTTTAACGCTTTTCACGTGTTTGAACAAACTTTTTTCCTGTTTGCATGTTCTGGTGCGAACCGAACAGGGGGTGTTCGGCTCATCCCTAGGTGCCACCATGTTTATGACCATGTACTAGATACAGTTTTCCATAAGTATTCATATCTCTGAATACCCACTGATTACAGACTGCGAACAAACATATTATTGTCCAGCATGGAATTTGCTTCGGAATGAATATAAATATAGCAGGTTTCAGATGTCTACTTTACTTAGTGGGGATAAGGCATGTCAGTGTTTCCCCATATGGTCTGACATAGGGGTATCTGGACTTGATACATTACAAATAACTGAGGAAAGTAAACATGTCTATATTCTGGCTGTGTTATTGTTATTTCATGAGATAACTTAGCTGAGCTATTTACAACCAGGTATTTGTTAGTTCTCTGGATTGCTCAAGCTTGGGAGGGTGACAGTTTTATTAGGGTTTCCAGACTGAAGTTGTGAATTGGGTAATTGAGAGGTCTGTGTATCTGATCAATGGATTGATAACAAGGTCCTGGCATCAGTTAACAGTTTGTTTACTGTATAAACTGAAGGAAGAAGGGGAGAAAGGTCACTGTACTATGTAGTTCTTATGACAAAATGGTATAGGAGAGTTGTGACATGAACAAAATGGCTGCTGCACACACAGCTATTGTCAGGGTGCACATGCCAGCATACAAGTTCATCCTTCCAAGAGAACTCTTGAGTGCAAAAGATCTCCTATCCCTTTTGCTCATAGGAATCGAGCATTGGCACATAATCTGCCTGCCCCCTTGGCTCCTTTTGTACTCATCTGGTTCCAGACCTGACTTGTCTCCTGACTACATTCCTGCCTGAACTCTGCATCTGACTGTCTTGCCGTGTATGACCCAGCCTGCCTGACCTTACTATCTGTTGCCGTTCCCTGCACCAGCTGCCTACCTGTCAAGACCTACCAGTATCTTCTCCAGCCATCCAGGACTTCTGCCCTGATGCTGTGAGATTCCTTGGCACTCGTGTGACTCTGCACTTTGTTGTCTTCTGTTCACATTACCAGAGACCCCTAGTCAGCTGTGTAAGGGAGGCCTTCCTCGTCCAATCAGGCTCTACCATCATGTATGTGATAGTATGAAACAGCCATGTCTGAGCCTGGACGAGGGACCTCCCCGGTGGATCAGCTGTGCCATCACCTTACAGAACTTACACAAATGGTCAAGAGTCTGCAGAAGGGGTACAGTTGGCTTGAGGAGCAAGCCATGGACTTTCTTCCCCCACGTCTGCTTCCACCTCATCAGCATTTGTGGAACCTCCTCCTGCACAAACTGTAGTAATGCTGCCACCAGAACCCCGGGTACCAACTCCAGAAAAGTTCTCAGGCAATCACAGCAAGTTCAGGACATTTTGCTTGTGAACTATACTTTTCTTTACAACCACAGACCTTTTCTCTTGAAGCTACTAAGGTGGGGTATGTAATTTCCCTTCTTCAAGGAGAGCCCTTAGTCCTGGGCCCACCGTTTGCTGGAGCAGAGTAACCCCTGTCTGTCAAGTCTGTCTTCATTCTTCAGAGCTATGGCTCAAGTGTATGAGGATCCCTTGCAAACTGCCACAGCCGAGGTGGCCCTACATGCGCTCCAGCAAGGCCCCAGAGCCGCTGAGGACTATGTAACTGACTTTAGACGCTGAAGCACTGATGTCGAATGGAATAATGCTGCCCTCTGTTACCAGTTTCGGCTAGGTTTATCTGAACCTCTCAAAGATGAACTGGCCCGTGTAGGAGTACCCGATTCCTTGGAAGTATTAATTAACCTAACAATCCAGATTGATAGATGTTTGAGAGAATGCAGGGCTGAGAAATCGGCCGGACAATTCCAGTCTTCGGGGATGTTGCCACAAGTACCCAGTCTACTAGGTTCAGCCCAGCTCAGCACACCCCATCCATCTCTTTCTCCAGAGGAATGCCAGTACCGCCAACTGAATCACCTGTGTCTGTACTGTGGGAGAGAGGTGGCCATCACGTAAGGTCTTGTCCAGCCAAGGTTTGCAGATGGCTGACCCTCTCTTCTACCAGCCAGCCCTCGTTGCCTCGCAAGTCTTCTCACCTGGCTATGCAGATTTCACTGCAACTTCCGGAGAGAGTCATCCTTGCACCCGCTATTGTGGATTCAGGGGCTCGTAGCTGCTTTAGTGACTTGACTTTTGCTCTACAGCATAAGGTTCCTCTGCAACCCAGGTCACAAGGATTTTAAATTCATCTGGCAGAGGGGTCATGCATTAAATCAGGCCCTGTTACCCAAGAGACTGTTCCGTTACCTGCCACCATTTCCGGAACCCACGGAGAACTGCTACGTATGGATGCCATAGCTTCACCCTTGTTCCCTATCATTTTGGGTATGGCATGGCTCCAGGCGCACAATCCTTGCATCCATTGGGATTCAGGAAAGATTGAGTTCCTCTCTTCCTACTGTCAGCAACATTGCCTCTTCAAGCCACCCACTCATACGTCTCCACTACTGTGTATGGACTCTGATGTTGAGATTTGTTCTTCCATCCCTGCACCTTATCGAGACTTTGCTGATGTGTTTAGTAAGAAAGGAGCAGAGACTCTCCCTCCACATAGGCCATATGACTGCCCCATGGAGCTCCTCCCTGGGGCCGAAATACCATTCGGGCGAATCTTCCCTTTGACAGAACCTGAACTTTCCACTTTGAAGGAGTACATTGATGATAGCCTGAGAAAGGGTTTTATCCATCCCTCCACGTCTCCAGCCGGAATTTTCTTTGTCCAGAAGGATCCTTCCCTTCGCTCGTGTGTGGACTATCGGGACCTTAAAAAAATAGTGATAAAAAATTGTTACCCCTTGCCTTTGGTGCCAGAGCTATTTCAGAGACTCCGTTCTGCCATCATCTTCGTGAAATTGGACTTACGTGGGGCATATAACTTGGTACGTATTCGTGAGGGTGACGAGTGGAAAACAGCTTTTCGTAACCGATTTGGACATTTTGAATGCTTAGTAATGCCTTTCGGACTTTGCAACGCCCCAGCAACTTTTCAGCACTTTATTAATGATATCTTCTGGGACTACCTAGATCAATTTGTTATTGTATACCTGGATTACATTTTAATATTTTCCTCTTCCTTGGAGGCTCATGGGGAATATGTCAGAAAGGCCCTGTCCCAACTCAGACAGCACAGCCTGTGCGCGAAACTGGAAAAATGCGAGTTTGAGCGCCAACGTATCCAGTTTCTGGGCCTTATCCTGTCTACAGACGGCATCAAGATGGACCCCCAGAAGGTCTCTGCTATCCTGGATTGGCCAGCTCCAATGGACAAGAAGGGAATACAACGCTTTATTGGATTCGCAAATTTCTACAGGAACAAGGGGTTCTCCGCAATAATTTCCCCCATTACCCAGTTGACAAGACAATGCAGACATTTCCAGTGGTCTTCAGAAGCACAGTCTGCATTTGAAACCCTGAAAAGACTTTTTACATCTGCACCTATACTCCGGCATCCAGATCCTGCTCTCCCATTTGTCTTAGAAGTAGACGCTTCTGAGACGGCAGTAGGGGCAGTCCTGTCCCAATTTCAAGGGGCCAAAGCCTTATTACACCCTGTGGTGTTCTTTTCTCACAAATTATCCCCGACAGAGGGGAATTGTGATGTGGGAGACCGAGAACTCTTGGCAATTAAAGCTGCCCTTGAAGAGTGGAGATACTTGCTGGAAGGGGCAGCTCACCCAATCTTGATATTTACTGACCACCAAAACCTGGAATACTTACGAGCCGCAAGACATCTGAAACCTCGGCAGGCCAGGTGGGCACTATTTTTCACTAGATTTGTCTTCCACATCACCTACAGGCCAGGGTCAAAAAATACAAAGCCGAATGCTGTGTCCCGCATGTTCGGTGTGTCAGAAGGACCTGCTCCTCCAGACATCATTCTTTCCCCCGGAATTTTCTCTTGCTGCAAGAAGATTTCTTGTCTCCAGATTAAACAAGCCTCTAGTGGGATCTCGTCTTCTTCCGAGATGATGCTACAAGCAAGAGATGGACTGTTATGGCACAATGACAGAATCTTGAAATCTTGAATCTGAAAATGTGCGCGTTGCCGCTTTGGGTCTTTGCCAGGACCATGCCCTTGCAGGGCATTTTGGAAACCACAAGACGTCCGAACTATTACAATGCACCTTTTGGTGGCCCAGTTTAAAAGAAGACTGTAGGAGGTACATAGAGTCTTGTCCTACCTGTGTCAAGAATAAAACTAGCAGGACCAAGTCCTGGGGTCTGCTGAGACCCTTGCCAATTCCAGATAGACCTTGGAAGATGCTTTCAATGGACTTCATTGTGGAACTTCCCCCTTCCGAAGGTCACTCTACCATCTTTGTGGTAATGGATCATTTATCTAAGATGGCGCACTTTCTACCCATGAAGGGTACACCATCAACTTCGGAGACAGCACAGATTTTTATTAAAGAAATTGTGAGGCTACATGGACTTCCTGTTAATATAGTGTCTGACCACGGAGTTCATTTCACGTCCAGATTTTGGAGAGCCTTGTGTGAAGCCCTGAAGGTCGAGTTGTCTTTTTTCTCAGCATACCACCCACAGACCAATGGTCAAACTGAAAGGACCAACCAGACGCTGGAACAGTATTTGCGCTGTTTCTCTTCCTTTTCGCAGGATGATTGGGTGGCACTATTACCAATAGCGGAGTTTGCATACAACAACTCAGAACATTCTGCTATCAAGCAATCCCCCTTTTTTGCCAACTATGGGTTTCGCCCTTTATTCCCGACTACCATAAACCCTGAATGTCCCATTCCAGCAGCCCAAGATACAATGAATTTCTTCAGTTCTAACAACCAGCTGTTGCAAAAGACCATGGCCAAAGCACAGGAAGACTATAAGAATTCTTTTGACAAGAAGAAACGGGGAGATCTGATCCTGGAACCTGGTGATCAGGTTTGGTTAGCTACAACTAATCTAAAATTAGCTTGCCCATCTAAAAAATTGGGCCCTAAATTTGTGGGTCCATTCGCAGTGAGGAGGAGGATTAACAATGTGGCCTATTAATTGGCTTTACCAGATTCTTTTAAGATCCACCCAGTTTTTCGTATTACTCTTCTGAAACCTGCGTGTCTGGACCCATTTCCTGAACGGAATAGTGGCCCCCCTGAGCCTGTAATGGTAAACGGTGAAGAAGAATATGAAGTAGAGGCGATCATGGACTGCAGAAAGAGACGGAATCGAATCCAGTACTTGGTTAAATGGAGGGGGTACGGACCTGAGGAGAACTCCTGGGAACCTGAGAGTAATATTCATGCCGAGAGACTTATCCAAACCTTTTGTCAGAATCATCCTGAAAAACTTGCTCGGTTGGGCATCCGGAGGCTGCCTATTGGAGGGGGGCAATGTCAGGGTGCACATGCCAGCAGACAAGTTTGTCCTTCCAAGAGAACTCTTAAGTGCAGAAGATCTCCTATTCCTTTTGCTCATAGGAATCGAGCATTGGCACATAGAAGTGTGCATGCGCGAACTGGCACGCAAACAGAAGCCGTCGTGCATCTCAGTGCATGCCTATGCTTAACGCGCAACCGCGCGCGCTCATGATTGATGCTGGTGCCAAATAGCCTATATAAATCCAGCTAGTGCCTGGCTCCAGTGCTGTTTCGTCTTCAGCTCCTTTGTATCCTGTTACCCGTGAAACCTGTATCCTGATTCCTGTTACTACCTGGCTTGTCTTGACCATCCCTTGAACTGCATTGACCTCAGCTTGTCCTGTGACCCTTCTTCTGCCTGCCCCCTTGGCTCCTGTTGTACTCATCTGGTTCCAGACCTGGCTTGTCTCCTGACTACATTCCTGCCTGAACTCTGCATCTGACTGTCTTGCCGTGCATGACCCAGCCTGCCTGACCTTGCTATCTGTTGCCATTCCCTGCACCAGCTGCCTACCTGTCAAGACCTGCCGGTATCTTCTCCAGCCATCCAGGACTTCTGCCCTGCTGCCTGCGAGATTCCTTGGCACTCGCGCGACTCTGCAATTCGGTGTCTTCTGTTCACATTACCAGAGACCCTGAGTCAGCGGTGTAAGGGAGGACTTCCTCGGCCAATCAGGCTCTACTACCAGGTACGTGATAGCTATTCATGTGCTCAGTATGCACGTCCATTACAGTGCCTGTACTGGGAAGCTGTCATATACTGTCAGGCGGGAGATTCCCTAGCCAAAAATTAAATGTTAATGGGGATACAGGTGATGTTATGTCCATATTTGGGAAGTGACTTGTCACTGGATGGGTGGAGACTGTTCGTGTACTTAGAGACTAGTTTCCTATTAGGTCCACTTTACATTTGGTTGATATTTCACAGCAGCGGGCAGATTCAAAAGCTGCTTTTGGACTGAATAGTGACTATGGATCCACCCACTGCTATGTGCTGTAAATCAAAAGTAAAGTGGACCTGATGGGGGAACTAGTTTCCCAGTTCCCCATCAGGCTGTGCCATCCCCAGTACAAACCTCAGTGTGAAGGGCACAGTAGACATGGAGGGAGGAATGGAGGACACGAGTGAGTGCATTGAGGAAGGAGTGTCCTCAGTGGACACTCCTTCCTCAGTGCAAATACAGAGAGATTTATGTACCTGTCTGTGACACATACATGAAATAGGAGCAAGCCTGACATTTTCAGTGCTGTGCCCCAATGGAATTCTAAAGGGTGTCTAAAAAACTCTTTTTAAATTCCCCTAAGTGTGTTTATATATGCTTACTGAGAACACTTTCTTTTTAAGAGCTTGTTAGGTGATTGATAGAGATGGGTCTGTGGACTTGCAGGGTACTGAGAGACTGTGAATCTGTCAGAGAAATATAAGATACCCCTCCAGCAAAGATTATGTTAGGAAAGACATTCATGATGGACCAGCCTTGGTCAGGCTAATCACAAAATATGCCAGCAAGTAAGGCTTATTCCTTTACTACTACTGATGAACAGATGCGGAAGAATGTAAGAAGGCAATAAAGTAGACAGTTAATGCGCACAATTGCTCTGGCTAGGCATCTCACATCTATAGGGGCTTGACCAGTCATCCTGGATGGAATCCTATGGTGGACAAAGTAACGACAGCACCAGGTCACTTATCTTACGTTCCAAAATAATATCAGTATATTTCATAAGCATGATCAGGTAAAATAAATCATCCAATGTTTTTAGGGGTTACAGACAAACAACCTTCATCAAAGCTTTAAATTCTGCATGTATATAGAAGACTGGAGATAAATTTAGGTTTACTTGTTTGTCTGTGTTAAGAAACATTGACTAGTTAGCATGATACTTATGCTAAATTATGAACATATAGAATTAAAGAAGCGCGACACTCTCCTCCAGCCAACCTTGTGAAGACTTGAAAACGGCCTCAGCCCATAAGTCTTAGCCAAACCCACGCCCCCTTGTATGTTTCATTCCCCCCCTTACATCTTAATCATAGGGACCATTTGATTAAGTTCTGGTGGACGGAGCGAAATATGTCAGGAGTGGGGCTTTGGCGCAGATTCATGGACTGAAGTAATCTTAAAATCTAGACTAGGTTGGCTGGATGGGAGTGTGGCACTCCTTTGATAGTTAGCAAAATATATGCATTTTTTTTAAAACACAAAGAAACCAGCAAATCCATTTTTTAAATTCATCTTGTAAGGAGCTCAGCTTTCAGCCTTTTTGGAAAGGCAGTGTTTAAAACAAAAGGGGCTGTTTATAACCCCTGAAGCGCAATGGCTGTTTCATTTCATGTTATTCTGCTTGTGAAATAAGACTATTATTTTGGACTCTAGAACCAGCTTGTGGTTCTATAATTACTTATTCTGTAGAAGTCTTTGATATTATTACATTGTTGCTGTTTACATTTTTTGCATTCCTATGTATTTTTTTTTCTTTTACCAATTACTGTATGACCAATGTGAACAGTATTTTAACCTCTATCAAAAATGGGATAATGAAAAAATAGTGATGCTAAAAACACAATAATAAAGTGAAAGATACATATATATCAATACATATGCCTTCAGAAATATTAACCACCATGTGATAAGTGAATTATTTGTGAAAAAAAGTCCATTAACAAATTCTTCCAAAATTAGTGACTTTGTATAGCGTTTTCTCATTTCTTCTACCACACCAGTATGTGAAAGTGATTCCGCTCCATTCAGAAAACGCACTCACCAACTTCAAATTCCTTACACTCTCGTGCTTGGCTTAAATGCTTTCAACCACACAAAAAGGGGGTTAAGTGAGCTCCAATATCCAGCCGTGAACATCAATCAGGATCTCTCCACATGTAAATAATAAAGTGCTCCAAATAGTGTAATAACGTAAAAACCAGTTTAATTAAAACACTCAAAAATCTTCAATCATTGCACTCACATCAAATAAATTCATAATAAGCAAAGTAAAATCACAGCAGCTCTTCAAACAGATATCAGCAGTGGTGTATAAGTCACGGCGGACCGGAGGTGTGCAGACAAAAATTTTGCTCTCACCCACCCCTCAGGCTTGGAACAGATCTCCAATTGCTAGTTCAGTGAGCAGCGTCAAATGTTACAAATAATTACCCTACAGTCATGCCCCGACATGTTTCGTCATATCGACTTAATCATGGGATTGGCTGTACGACGCGGCAATTGCTCCTCTTATACCCTACCACTGAATTACTGGTGGAAGTAACCCAACGGAGCACGAGCTCACCTCATGTCCCCATGTTCACAATGCCCCAGTCTTTGAATGGATCAACAGCAATTGATAGGACATTATTATACAAATCTGCCGCAAGCGTATCAAGATTACTTACACACAATTATGCCCCGTACACACGGTCGGATTTTCCGATGGACAATGTCCGATCGGAGCGTGTTGTCGGAAATTCCGACCGTGTGTGGGCGCCATCGGACATTTTCCATCGGATTTTCCGACACACAAAGTTGGACAGCAGGAGATAAAATTTTCCGACAACAAAATCCGATCGCGTCAATTCCGACCGTGTGTGGCCTGTTCCGACGCACAAAGTGCCACGCATGCTCAGAAGAAATTCCAACACGGGACAGCTCGTTCTGGTAAACTTAGCGTTCGCAATGGATACAGCACTTTCGTCACGCTGCAATGTTAAAAATGGTTTAATACAGCGCACTCTCTTCTTCTTTATAATGTGACAAGAATTAAGTCGTTTTGCTGCTCGTATTCACACACACTTCTCACAAACTTTTATTTGTGTTTTTTTAGTGGGATTCCCTGAATATATTGTTATTAGTTGTCACATCTGACAGTTTGATATTTTTAATTTTTTTTTTATTTTGGATTTTAAGCCTTTTTTTTTATTTAATGTTTGTATTTTTTCCAAGGCTGATCTTTGTTCAATGTTATTTTTATTTTTACTCCAGAATATTTTTGGGTGTGTTTTGTGTGTCAAGTTACCCCAACACCATTGATATCTTTTATTATTTAATCTCCAGGAGATTGTTTGTTGTTGGTGTCCCTTGTTCATTTCACATTGTATATTTGAAATGTACCTGAATCCTCACAAACAAACTGTCCTTTTTGAAGTAAAACACATAGGAGAGTATAATTCAAAACAAAAATCCTTTATTAAGGGATCAGAACCAAACAAAGAGAAAGGCAACACTGGATCAACAAGAGAAATTAGCGAAGCCTGGGACCCCCACGGCAGACATCAATTCTTCAACATCAAAATTGGTGGCCTGAGGAGTCCATATGTAAGGGAGGGCAGTCTGGTCCGGGATTCACAGAGACTTGGATAGCAGCAGATGACATGTGTGTCCGCAGGCTGTGGTACCACAAGAGGCTGCATTTTTTTGCCCAACAGACTGGATCCAGGGTCCTCACTGTCTGGTCTTCCTTTCACGCTTCATTCCCGGCTGTGGCTGTGCAGTTGGAGATGTGGCAGGAGGAGGAGTAGGACCTGGAGGAGGAGTAGGACCTGCAGGAGGAGGAGGAGGACCATCCCAAAGCTGTGTGTGAGGTGTAATTTGGCCCCTCATACCTTTCGCCAGAGCCTCCGATATGAGGGCCTCACACATGGCTTTTTGGCCCTCCTCCATCCTCTGCATTTTATAGGCTATGAATGCAGCAATGTTCTCCTGCCTGGTGTGTGGTGCTCCCAGGACCTCTGTAGCTCTCCAAAAGAATCTGATAGCCGCCTCCTCTAGGGCACTCGTCCTACTGCCACTTTCTGTTTTCAGGGGGGGTGGAGGGACCTTGATATCAGCCACCCGGCTCGGCCCGGCCCGGCCACCTCCTGGCTGAGACTTCCCTGTGTATGAAAAAGGGACATAGTTGTAGTGTTTTGCATCATCAATCACAATCCTTAATTAGTACTCCCAACTAACATATAGTTCACATCATTGATTGGACAAGCAGAAATATTTAGAGGAATGCTATACCTGGCTCAATCTGGGCTCCTCCACATGCGGCCTGGAAGGCCCAGGTTGGGCGTCAGAAGCCTCAGCCGGGGGGGAAGGAAGCGTGGAAGGAAGACTGGAGAGGGATGGCCTGGGTTCAGTCTGGCCTGCCAGAAAGTGCAGCCTGTCGTAGTACAACATCCTGGGGACATAGATGTCACCTGCTGCTCCGGATCTCTGTGA